>NC_056734.1:637131221-637431221 GCF_019279795.1 Protopterus annectens | reverse complement strand
CTCAGAATGGAGAGAGTGGAACTGAACTGGATTTTGAGGTTTAAGGCTCATATTATTCCAGGGCTTAATGGTATTGCCCCTCTCAAACCTATACTCATAATCATGCACAAGTCTGTGTAAATAAATTGTTGCAGCAATATATATATATTTCATATGTAAGCCAGCTGCCTTTTTATAAACTTGCTATAAACTATATATGTACCTTCTATACCCATTTTCATATTAAGTTTATATGTTTTTACATGATTTTAAGTTTCATACACTTGCTATTACATATAATGTTTTTTTAAGAATATACTGTTCCTTTAATTATAATTTTAATTGTCAATTGATTTATTTGTGAATGTGACCTTTTTCTACTATTTACACCATTCACTGGTTGGTGTAAGCTGTTTCCTGTGCCTGAGGAATCTCTCTGGATGAAAGTTTTATGCTTGCGTACCTGAATTTTACTTGTGGATATTAAAAGCGTACCTGAAATTTACTTGGGTATAACAAAAGTATTTCAGAGTGCATTTACTCCACCCTGGTTTCCAGTGATCAATTTCTTATTTCTTACTGTTATAACATCCTCAGATTTTTTTAAACAATGGCCTGACTTATGAGGTGCACAACATAGCCTTTCCATACCACTATGGACACTTGTTGGTTGAAGTTCAAATCACTATCTACGTGTGTTCCCTAGTCTTGCACCACTGGGTTTTGGTACAGTGGGAGTGTTGTCAATGTTGTAATTAGCATGGAATTCCACTTTGCAGAAGGCCACATTTTCGTGTTTATTTTTAGACCATGTGGCTTTGGCACCAATCATTTGTCTGTGTTAGCCCCTCCTATGGTATGTTATCAGCATTGGTGTATTCAATGGTTGCACCCAACGTGCAAGATTCAGCAAACCTGATAAGCTAAAGGCTGTATACTTTAGCATGGACTGTTGAGAAATAGATTCCAAACAGTAAAGGGCCAAGTGCAAATCCTTGGGGTAAGCAAATGGTGACAACTTTACTGGTAGAGGTCGATTCACCAACTTACACAATATACATTCTGTCGGTGAGCCATTTTCTTTAACCATCTAGTGATGTAAGGGTTAATCCCTAGTTTTTTAATTTCTCCAAATCGTTTGGGTTTCTAATGACATGATGGGAATGAACCCCATTCCAAAGTCAAAGTATGATTAAAGTTCATGAAATTAGTGTTGTTTCAATCTTTTATGTCAGCCAAAAGTGCTCTTTGCAGCACCCACAATGTGCCCAGTATTGACTCCTCCTTCTGCAATTTGTATGGGGTTACATATGTGTGTTACATATTTAAGTACAATTGTAGATTCTTTTTTATAAGACCCATTGCTCCTACTACTATTATAACTGTATGGGTATCTTTTTTTCACATCGCTCTTGTTTCTGTCTGCAGATACTGATATTTTATGACTTTGTGTCTCTCTGTATGCAAGACACTGTAGTCACTGGGTGTGGTGATTTCAATGATCAATGCTACTTTTGTCTTCTTTTCATGGACCACTTTATCCGATTTTCTAGCATCTATCTTTTGAACTGTTGGTAATGGATGATCCCATGTGATGTAAACTTCATCATTTTCTATGATGCTTTGTTGCTCATATTTCCAATGTTTTTCAGCCACTTCATTACCATAATGTTTGCACAATCCTCAGTGCAACAGTCTTGCCACATTATTATGCCTTTCAGAATACAGTCCTTCCGCAATTAGTATGCCACAACCAGCAAGAGGTGTGCACTGTTTCCAAATCAGTTTTACAAAACCTACATTTGTCTGTTTCTCCCACATGTTGAATTGACTTTATAAACCAGAGTTTCATCCAGGCCTATCACACAGAATCAATGGGCTATGACAACATCATAAATCACCTATAGCGTGACTCAAAACATACGCCTACCTGACACAGTTGGATCTGCACTTTAACATACCCTCCACGCAAACTATATTCCGGTAAAAGGGTATACATCAACATGCATCCATCTGAGTTGGGGATGCAGCACCTGATGCATGCATGTATAATCACATTCTGACTCTTTTCATCTGTGAGGCAGACCAACATGTCATCATGGACCTTTTTTAAATGGACACTAGTAATATCCTGGCTGTGTGCAACACACATGTGTGAGTTGTTTATGCTACATCCATATCTGTTACATCTGTTAGATGTCCTCAAAGAGGTCATTAAGGCAAGCATGATGACAACACTATCATCCTGTGGAACCTTACCAGGCCAAGGCATTTGACACAAATCCACATTGAGGTGTTCACTCGACACTGTCAGATGTGTCCATAAACACTTATATTACCAAGTGGGTAGACAACTGGATCACATATGTAGCATCTAAATATATTGAAATATGTGAAGTGACCCATGTTTCAGGTTCAGTGATCATGTCCATACATCAGGGCTATCAGCTAGGCCTTTTCTGTCCATTATTTAAGTCACAAATGACAAGAATGACATACACATCCTGTGTCCAAACAGCTGTCTGAAGTATTATAGATTGTGGGCAATCATTGACTCCAAATCTGACATTAGTGTAATACAGACAGTATCAACACACACTAAAGATTGCTGCCACAGCCATTACAACACATGAGATGAAACAAATACATGGGGGAATTTATTAAGTTATGAAAACAAATGCAAAACCCAAGATTAATATAGACATCACTCCCTATAAGCAGACTAGTTGGTATGTGACCTGTGTCCTGGGGTAGATGGTATATGGAATGTCCACTAGCATGTGGCTACAGTGGTGGCTACTCCCTTGTATGTACCACAACTACTGAGTATGTGCAGGACAACCACAACAAAGGCCATAATACCTCTATAGTTCACAGCCTTTATCACACCAATGACTGAGTACAATGCACCCTTCTTCATGTACCACCATACACATCTTCCAGTGATGTGTAACTGCAGTGCACTACCTTTGTCACAGTGTGCTGTAACACAGCTTATTGGCCATAACTAGGTATTATTTGTGTTGCATAGCCATTACTGTTTGATGGTGCAGAACACCCATCAAGGTGATACACCAGATGCATGTGTGATACCTGTTCCGATGAAGCACTCAGTACACACATAGCTGTTTGTCAACATCAGTGGCATGGGTTACATTCCTGACAGTGTGGATTCTGCATATGTATATATATATATATATATATATATATATATATATATATATATATATATATATATACCATGCACACTAGTCAACTAGCCTGTAGTGATCCTAATGTCACATACATAGCAGTGTCCCTTTTAACACCTTCAGCAGATGTTACAGTGTTAGGATGGTGTGCTTTATTACCCTCATAAACTGCTGGCATGTCACAATAGTTGTAAAAGTGTATTCATGCAGAACCATCTATTTTTATTATTTTTATTTTGCATTTGTTTAACAGGAAAGTCCAACTGGGCTGAAACCCATTTTCAGCAGAGGCCCGGGGAGAAAAGCTCCACATAATAACAATACATAAAAACTTAGACATAGTGATGATTTTTATACAATGGAAGGAACAGCTCATAGATATAGTAATTAAAGCACTGATACAATCAATAATAGGACACATAGAGTTTGCAAATTTGTATGATCTTGCAATATTACAGACAACCTAGATATAGTGAGAGATAACCCATAGGGTAATTAGGGTAATTATTATAACCATGGTTAACAATTGGTAAAATAATATAAAGTATTTGTTTACAGTTAGTAATAAAAGAAAATAATTAGTATAGACGTTCTGTTCAGTAGTAGTAAAGAAGAGAGCAAGGAGAAGTGAGTGAGAGGGAGGTCAGGAGGAGAACCCTCAAGGGATGGGAGAATATTTTTTATGGGGACAGTTACTGATAGTAGATATTGCTATCTAGTTATGCGCGCCAAGGGTTAGATAGGTTAAGGGGGAAAAGTGTAGAAAGAAGTTACTGAGGTAGTTTAGTGAGTAGGGATAAATAGTAATAGCTATTCTTTGCTAGCCTGAACTGTTATGTAAGCAAAGCCATGAGTCTGTTAAATAAGTTTTGAGTAGTTTTCTTTAAATTGAGTGGGGTTGATAGTGGTTCTAACAGAGTGAGGAAGCATATTCCAAGTTTTTGCTACATGGTAGGAATATAGAGGATCTCCTGCAGCATCTGTGGATTTGTTAACAAGTAACCTAAATCTACCTTGAAAGAGGTCATACATTCTTTTTGCTCGTCCTGCTTGGCATACTACGTGGGCAAAACAGGAAGGAAACTCAAGCAAAGAATCTACGAACAAACCTATGATGTTAGAAAAGGGAAAGATACCAATGCTTTGTTTAAGCATACTCTAGTGTGTTCAAGACATAGGTTCAGGTTTTGAGTTTTGGAACAGGTAAAGAAATCTGAAAGGGGTGGGGACTAGAAAACCAGTCTGGAGTATAAGGAATTTATGTGGCAGCTAAGAATGGAAGCGTGTTCTCCCCCTGGGTTGAACAAACATTATTCTATTATCCTTGCTCTAAAGAAAAAAACATTAAAATAAAAAGCATCAAACAGAATTTATATAATATATATTTGAGGTGCTAATTTCTGAGTATATATATATATATATATATATATATATATATATATATATATATTTATTTACATTTGTTGACCGGGAGAGTCCGACTGGACACAGGTCCGTTTTCAGTGGAGGCCCGGGGAGAAAAGCTCCACATTAAGTATTACTTGCATTATACAGTTAAAAAACATAGCATTTAAATAAAGTCATTAGTCCAGCTAAGGATGCAAGACAATAAAACATAGATGTAAAACATCTGTAGAACATAGTACATTTCTAAAATATGGTGACATATACTAAACATGGTTACAAATGTAGTTGATATTCATTAGTGAACAATTGATACAATCTATTTTTGAGGTACATAACAGCCATTAGCAGTTGTTGCTACAAGAAGTTAGTATTATGTGATATATATATATATATATATATATATATATATATATATATATATATATATGGTTCCACTTCATATCATCGAATTTCATTTCATCGAATTTGAAAACAGCCAGACTAAATCGTCGAAAACCCAAATTGTCGAAAACCCATATCATCGAATCTCAAATCATTGAAAACTGAAAAACAACTAGAAATAACACCCCAGACACTATTTACTACATTTATGCAGGGGGGGCAAGCCCCTCTGCACCCCCACCCCCCCTTAATTAAATATACCAACTCCAAGGTCGCACTACAGTGGGGTTAGGGAATTACATTTTTCCCACACTGTAGTGCAACCTTGGAGTTGGTATATTTATTTATGGGGGGTGTGGGGGGTGCAGGGGGGCTTGCCCCCCTGCATAAATGCAGTACTAACTCTGTGGAATGTTATTTCTAGTTGCTTTCTAGTTTTCAATGATTTGAGATTCGACGATATGGGTTTTTGATGATTTGGGTTTTCGATGATTTGGTCTCGATGTTTTGGGCTTCGATGAAATGAAATTCGATGATATGAAGTGGAACCATATATATATATATATATATATATATATATATATATATATATATAATATTTTTATGTTAGAATATTTTTTATTGTATGAGTGTCACTAACTACAATTACAGACCACTTTTAAAGTACCATGGTTATTCCTAATATGTCACTTTTATATAATTATGCAATTATCCAATGAATTTTTGAGTGGTTGACTGTTGATATTATTTAAATGTGTGTAACCTTGGGTTTTAGTATTCTAATGAAGTTCCCTGGGTGGACTGAAAGTGCTAAATGTTGTTGGATACCAAGTTGCTTTCAATAACTTTTATTTGGGACCTTCGTATTGTGACCTTGTAAAATATTTAGCAGACCTGGAGTTTTCTCAGACTGATAAAGTAGTTTATGAGCTATGATCATTCAGAATCACATATGTTGTGCCATAGGTATGGGATTACTGCTGGTATTATTCTGATATTGCCCATGATTGTGCATGCTTGTTTTACTGTTGTGCAAGAGCCTGTAACTGTGTCCCACTTGCTGGAGACCTCTGCTGACATTACACTCATAGTCAGGCAAATTTGTTTGCACAGCTTCATAATATGTCCCAAACCCCAATTGCATTTAACTTCCCTGACAGATGTCCTCTGCATTGTTCATGTCATGGAGACATCTTCATTGTTATGTCACCTTGTCTGACAGTCACATGATATACATTTTCACTGTGGAGTCCCTACTGTAGCAGGATGATATATGATTAGTGTTCCTGCTGCAACTGTGTTCCATTTACAGGCCCTCATCTGCTTGTATATTACAATGTTTCACCTGTCCTCTTTTCCTGTTTTCATTCCTACAACTCACCTGTGTGACCCTATTCAATACACACACTTCCATGAGTGTTTATTTTACATGGCAGTCCATGTACCTTTACAGACCATTTACACAACTTTGGTACATAATGCCTGGAATGGGATTTCACACTACTCTGTACTATATACACTGCCCTGCACTGTGTTTGGATCATAAACATTACTATAATAAACACATTGGTAATCTTTGTGGCATTCTGTGCAATCCCATTAACCTAGTTTGGTCTACTGTAAACAAGTTTGCTATTTGTGTTGCTTTACACAGTTTCCTGGCCAGCAACTCTGTTGTCATTCTCAAAACCACTCTTGTTTACATTTAAATGAATTGTGCAGCATGAATATGACTATGTAACCACAGCTGCTGCTCACTATGCAAAAGCCTAAACTCCATGTAGGCTTTGTGTGAAGTCTACACAGAGTTTATTGAATCCCACTGTACATTTTTCTTGTTATTTCACATTTTGTCGTACTTTTTACCTTTTTCCTCCAGCCTATTAATGCATCTTAATTGGCCAGTAATTTCTGTACAGGCCATGACTGGATCAGAAGACTGGAACAAACTCTGAAATGTACTCTACAACTCCATTACTTCGGGGTGTCTTGGGGCTCCTGAACTACTAGCTCAATTTATTTCCTCCAAAGGTATTATAGTGCAGTATTGGCTCCTTAATGTGTATTTGAAGGATGAATGGAAAAGTAAAGTAAAACAATAAAAATTATTATTATTCAAGCCAGACTAGATGAAAATGTTGCTTAATAAAGTGATAAAAAGCATCTTATGGGATCTAAAAAACCATGGACCCTGCCTCGCATTAATAAATTATTTTCTCCACAGTTACTACACAATAGTCTTGGCAAGTTACATTACATTGAACATTTACAGGAATAACTGACAAATAAGACAAAATGTGAGAAGGGGAAAAAAATAAAGTGAATTATGTAGGGGGAGACCAGGCCAGGGGAACACCAAGGGGATTGTTATGGGGGCACTGGATAAGGGTGCCATTGGGCCTTTCACCTAGTTTGCCATTTTACCTAAGGCTGGCAGTTTTTTCATACCTTACAGAATTCAATTTCCAAGATGTGGATCACTGCCTCTCATAATGGACAGCAAATGGGAAAAACATGGAACAATTACTAACAGCTTCAAGAAGGAAGCCCACAGCATGATTAAATGTGTTGTTTTATACTTATAAATTTGATGTATTAATAAAATTCGGTGTTATGCACCATGAATATTATTTAAATCAAATCTTAAAACTGAATATGTGGTAGACCCTTGCAGTGTGGAGCCACACAGCGAACATGTATTTGGAAAATCTCTAAATGAGCAATGTTTCTTGTAATGAAGTACAGTGGGAGGCATGCAGCTACTTACCTATTAGTTTGGATGATTTTATTATCCTAACCCTTTCTTAAAAACAAGAGGTCCACATCCTGGTTTTCTGTGGAGGTTGTTAATATTTGGAACTTGCTATTTTCTGGAAGCAAAGAACTTTCACAGTTGTATTAAGCAACCAGTTTGCAGAAACTGTTATTTTATTTGATAAACAGTGATAAGGATAACATCTTTGCCTGAATTTTGATTCGATGGGATATTCTGCAACACTCAGCAAATCATGCAGCTAAAGCAATGTTTCATGTCAGTAATGAAAGCTAGCAGTTGTTACCGAGTGGGCCTTAATGTCAAAAAGGAAACTAAAAGTTTTTGGTCAGAACTCCATCTGGTGTAACTGTCAATTGTCATTTTCAGAAGTTAGTGGTCCCTGTATACAATAATCTTTCTCTTAAAAAAAAAAAAAAAAGAAAAGAAAGGCTATTCCACTGAATGCATTCCACTGCATGCAGTATTATTAACAGAGGAAAATCTAAACCTATTTTTATTGTAAGTTTTCTATTACCCACAAAGTGATCCCTGAAATATAATGTAATATAATATAATGTAATATAATATAATATAATATAATATAATATAATATAATATAATAACTGCTTAACAATGGTTATCCTTAACAGTGCCCTCTTATTTATTTGACTGGACAACAGTCTCACATGGAGGGAAAATAAGAGAATGATTTTAATGTGCTAAACAGACAATATGATGGAAAACAGGTCACAATAGTTTTATAAAAGAAACATTATAACAGAATAAGATGGCCTTACCAAAAATGATTATGACTTCTCTGCAAAGAAGAAAAGTTTGCAATTATAGGAATTCTTGAAGCAAACAGGGTTAGGTTGGTTGGACATGTATCAAGGGAAATAGCATCATGGTATGAGAAAATTATAGAAGAACACAAAGAGAAAGGACAAGAGCAAAAATCTGAAGCAAAACAGAACAAACAGATGACAAATAAATACTGGCAGAGAAAGGATAGTTTTGTTTACAAAAATTTTAGAATCTGTTACTTGTTTACAAATTTTAATAGAAAGAGAAATAGGCATTCCTTTTCAATTAAATGGTTTTTGTATAGACACTTTGTATTTTGTACAAATGGGCATCAGGTAAGGCAGTGAAATGCCATTTATTAGATTCCTAATGGCATGACCTTCATTTGCTTTGACTTAACAAAAAAAACATTTTTTATAATATTTACTGTGGCACAAGTAATAAATACATAGTTGTGATTTGTACACTAACACTAGCAGTGCTGCTATTTCTAAGCAATACTAAACCCATCAGTATAATAACAACATAAAGGATTCTGTGTGGTTCAGAGATCGTAACCAATTTACTATATGATTGAGACATGGATGCCAAAAAATTCACCTCTCAAAGCTTGAGAGGCAAATCTTGGCATCTGTGTCAAGAACATACAACACAAGGTTACAATCATTACACTGCTCATGATTTTTGTAGTACATGGGGATTAATCTTCTTTATGTACTACAAATTAATGAAAAACAAGATTTAAAAAAGTATGCATTGTTCCAGCTTTGAAAGCTGGTAAAGCAGTGGGAAAGTGTTTGATGTCCTTATGTATTCCCTGTCTAGAGGAAGCTGTTTAATTCAAAATACGTGTACTTTACTTTAGCAGACAGCAGGCAGAAATAGAAGTTGAAACAAAGCCATTTCATGCCCTGCTGATGATGTTCATTGGTCAGTGGTATCTTGTTTTGGTGCAGACCCAACCTTAAGAACATATAGGGGGTGCTTAACAATTTCTAAGCACCTCTTTAAGAGTTGTTAAGGTCAGATCTTCTGCTATAACAATGCTGAACCAGGCTATGATTTAGACATTTTTTGCACATATTCATAACATTCCATGCACTGCATTGTTTTTTATATAGGCTCTGCTCCAAAAAAAAACAAAAAAAACATGAATGATTGAACTGAGGAGTATTCCTGGTTTACAGTGAGGCCTTTGAAAATATTTAGAAATGGGGGAAAGTGGACTGAAGTGTAGTACACAGAGAATAAGGTGTTGATTGCAATGTATGCTGTGGCAAGTTTCCTCCTTATGATTATCAGGAAAACAAAAGATTTATATTAAATTCGAATTCTGATGATGCCTAGTATCATAATGTTAACCAGAGGGCATTTATGTGCAAGAAGCAAGCAGTATTTTTGCACACTATCATCACTATACATCTAGAAAAAAAATGATGGATGCTTTTCAGATGGCACATTTTTCCCATACTTGGGATGGTTATTCAGTCTCCTAAAAGATAAAAAAAGTATAACATAAAAATTAAATTACACATGTATTTATTTATTTTGCATTTGTTAACTGGGAAAGTCCAACTGGACACAAATCCTTTTTCAGCGGATGCCCATGGAGAAAAGTTTCAGCAAAAATGCAAATAGAAATACAAATTGGTGTTTCACAAAACATGTAAGAATCAACAGTGCCAATAAGAGACTAAACAGAGGTTAACTAACTTACAGGAATTTACTGATTCGAAAGAAAACATTCACATTATACATCATCATGAGTACAATGCAATTTACTGATATGGTAGGCTATTTCCCTATAGATATTGTTAGTATTAACAGTGAGGATTTCATATTTTTTTAAGGACAATAATTTGCAGAGAGACTAATGTTAAACAAAGCATAGACAGCATCTCCATATGGTGTAGTTGTACAGTCTAATTGCTTTGTCCTTTTGTGCTTTCCAAGTGGCCATTAATTTATTACAATATTTACTAAATTAGTGATTAAATCATACAATGGCAGAGCTGCTGCTTAAACAGCTGGTTGCTGGCTAAAATTTTGAAAAATGTTAATATGTCTTTAAAGAAGCAGTTCTTATTCTTACTATTCGATGGATTTCTTTACTGCTTCCTATCTAGGAATACAGTACTGTTAATAAACACTAAGCAAGCAGTTGCACCATACACATTTCATGTCTCACAGTTAGCTAATTTGTTGTGAAAAAAGCTCTTATTTGCCATCTGTGGTAACACCAGGTGTTTTAAGATTCTAACTGTAACATAGCACACATGTAATTTTGATTTGCTCAGCTTAGTGCATTGGATCTCTGCTCTGCATTGTTTGAAACCCTTTCTGCATAGTAATCTTGGCTAACATGGCATTTTTAATTCCTGCTTCACTGCAATAGAAGGAAAAAAAATCTCCTTGGCAGAAAATACAAAAATAAATACCACTTAATAAACAGCTAAACTTGCTTGAGGGCAGTCCAAGCAGAATTTATTGATGTCTAGTAGATTTATGACATGGTGACAAGAGAAGTGAAATATGCATCCCTCTGTAGCCGCACCATAACCTATTATGTTACAGGATGAGCCTATTATCTGCACTTACTGAGTGGTTTGGAACACGTGCCAGAGGCACACGATAAATATAATCAGAAACCTGAAGTATTGTCTGCCAAATGGAAAATGAACGAGTAATTAATGCTAAAGTAAAGGTGTTACTAATTACTTTTCCTCTTTTTGTCTCTTGTGCACTTTATCTCTGATTCCATTCTTTTATTTATTTATTTATTTTCATTTGCATGCTAAGTGTGTCCTATTCACTTTATGTTCTGGAAATCTGGTGAATCTTTAACAACATTTATTAAAGTAAAAACAGTGCTATAAGACACAGGGAAATAAAATGAAATAAAATAACACAATGATTCATTTTTATTGTTATTTTACAAGTGAATGTCCCCAGTCAGTGGGGACTCCATGAGATTTATGACATTAGTGATCAGTAAGTGTGATCACTTAATAGCTCAGGATCTTACAAAAGTGAAGAGAACAGCTATTGAGAAGTAAGATACAAGAAATCAGTAAACAGCGGAGTTTGTTTCAGAGAACACTCCTTTGTCATGAAGGAAAAGCAGCAATGAACAGCTCAAAAGAATATGTCAGAGAAATGAGATCCACAGGATGTGAGGAAAAATACTTGCAGGCAATGTGACTACAGTGGACCATATAAGGATACATTCAACTTATAGTACCGTCCACTGAGAAGCCACCATACATTTTCAGTCAATCAATGTAATGTTGGTAAATACATTTTTTCAGTAAAACTGGCTTCTTTTCCTATCCACAAAATGTATTATCAATAAACCACCCTGATAGGCTGATGTATCGCTTAACCCCACAAATAAATTACTGCTTGAAGACAAGGTGAAGAATTAAGGCATAATGCCTGCCTTACAGGTTCTGTTGGACACTACAAAAGCAAACCTGTAGCAATTTCTCAGACAAAAATGCATGCTTCTATGTGCTGTATAGCACTAGAAAAGTACTAAAGCCTGCACTAATTTTTTATTTGTTGTTTACTTATTTTATTTTCTGTGTTATGTTTTACATTATTAGGTTCATTAAGAACAAAAGGGTTTAATTAAAAGAGATGACTTGTCTGAGAGCTAAATTTTCACACTTTTCATTTTAATATCTTTATGAAAAAAACAAGAAAGGGCACAATAAGTTTGATATGCCCATATAGGTGTATGATAATAAGCACACAGGGCAGTTATTGATAGAAAGACCTGACTTCAAGAACATGTATATTATAAAGGTGGACAACAGCAGTTATATAAAGAGAGATTGTGCCTTAAATGTGATGTAAGCAGCTTTTCAAAGACCAGACCAATTGAAGGTCATTCCCATGATGATAGGTCATTAAAAGTGATATGTAGAGCTCTTAGAATTTGATGGATCAGTATCAGTTCAGAAGTCATTCTTAGTACCTTTGCACTTTGGCAGCTATGAAAATTTAATGTCATGTGAAAAGATGGTAATGCTAATTTTGTTTTTGTTTGTTTTAGAAGAAAAAGAACAGGACTAAGTTATTTCCCTTCCTATTAATGCAGTAGTAAAAAACTTCTATGACTGTGGTAACTGTAGATTAGAAATGCAATCATACTGGTAGGGAATTCACAGAATATCAGGACTCCCAAGACTGCAAAAGTCTATCTTGATCAGCTGGACTGAGGAAGCAGTTAACCCTCACACACAAGTTCTAGACTAATGCATACCTTTGTATTGTTGACTGTTTTAACAAATTGTCTGTACCAGAATTTACATGCTGCCTGAAAGGAACGATGAGCATGTACACACCTATCACAAGGCAGGAAGTTGTCATATGTGAGTTGGTAACACGTTTGTATGCAATGAAGCAATATAGCAGGGATTGCACTAGATAAAAGGTCTACGCCTACTTTGATCTTGAGTGCAATAGCAAAATCCTAAAGCAATTAGACCAACAGCAACTTAGTAGTCATACCAAAAGTAATGTTGAGGATTTTAATGTAAATCTTTACAATACTGATAGCTGTTGACAATGTAAGAAAGGAATTAAATAATGAGTACTATCACTAGCCACATAAGTCTGATGAATTTGCTATCTACACTAGGCAATCTCATGCATCATAGGGTTGAGTTAGGTTAATTGCTTTTACAGACCCTTTTAAGCACAGCCAATCATGCCACATGAGAATCAAACCCTGCATCTTGTGTCTGTAAGGTAAGCACCTTAACCGTTATGCCAAGTTCTCATCCTACAGGTCTAAGACCTATGTAATAGACCAAATTATAGACGTAAGTAGATACACATTTTTAAAAGGTTCAGTGGTGACAAAGACATTTCCCAAAGCCCAAAACCTATGCATTTTTTCAGCTTTTTTGTAAATTTCATAACAGTGTACTGAAAGTAACTTTCTGCAGTCTAGTGTCCTAATGATGTAGCACTTTTATGCACTGCAGAATCAAACTCAATAGCACGGAAAAAACTCCAGGTTGATTCTTTTTATTCAGGAACACTGGCTTTTGGATTCATACATTGTATCAGCAAAAGCAGTTCTGTTGTGTAGCAAAAGATGCCAGAGTATCCATTGTCTTTCATTTCTTTTCTCACTAAGACAAGGGTAGCAATCAGTTTATGTTTGACAAAACACTCCCCTCTTCTTTCACCGGAGTGACAAAATGTTCATGTGCAGAAGGCAGCACCTGATGTGTACTATTCACATTTTTCAGTCTCTGTATTTATTTTTCCCATCCTATGCATAATCCCAATCTCACAGTGTACTCATCTTCTGCCACATCTTTCCAGAAACTAGAAACTTTCTACAATTGTTTGTCATGGCAACACATACTAAGACTTCAGCTTATGCTTGCTCATCTGAAATACATTTTTTAACAACTGTAATTGCAAATGTTTCAGGTGCTACTGAATACTAATTTTTCAGTATTGCCTTCTCATAATATGTATGTGGTGGATTTTATCCTTGACATCCACTTGAAATAGGCCTCACCCCAGGTAAACATCCTGAAATTAAATTAATAAATAAATGAGTAAGAACGATGCAGAGACCTGCAGAGTACAAGACTGTGCACAAACTGTTTAATTAAACCTTGGTGAAGGTATTCTGTTGTGCATTATAGTGATGTGTACATCTACTTGTATGCTCATTAACAGATGCAATATGCAGTGATAACAACAACACCAGCAGTGGGATACTATGCTTTCTTCGGAAGTATTGTTTCCGTTCTTGCATCTACATCCTTGCATAATCTGTGGCAGGGTGGCAGCAACTTTGGATGTCCTTCAAGGACATTCATACAGAGTGCATAAACAGTTCACTGTACTTAGAAGAATGAATGTAAGTGCAAGATTGAAGTGTGCATTTTGCTGAGAATCTAATTTTGTCTCCTTGTCAGCGTTCAGTAATATTTTATATTTTCCTAGGTTAGCCTGTAGAATAGGGTGTGTACTCTGCGAGTCATAGGGGTATGCAGCTTGGTTCAGAGTGAGTTGCCAGCATTGCAAATGTTGTATGTCATGTGCAGATATATACATGTCAACAAATGGGGTAGCCATGCCTTTGGAGATGTCATATAGTGACTATTTAGCAGTGGCGGCTGGTGACTTTAAATCAAAGGGGGGCTGCAGGATACAGCTGAATGGGTGAGGTCAATGGGAAGGGGTGTGACCAACTAGAAAGGGGAGGAGCTATGCTCAAAACTACAAAAACACAATAATATAAATATAAAATAAATAAATACATTAATGGAATGCCAGTCAAAATCAAACCCTTCCCCCTCACAAAATCATGGTCGAATGGAGCCTCCCGCTGCAGCCATTCCAATGATCCATTACTTGGCTATTTCACTCCATTTACCATAAACACTAATGTGCATACTGATTTACTTCTGTGATGATTTGGACTTCATTTGAAAGTTTTATTTTGCATTTTACAGCACAAACACTAAGACATCTGCTAAACAAACTTAGCATTAAAACTTCTCTGCCCTTGAAACTCACATTCATTGAAACAGCATTGAAACCCACATTCAAAGAAAATACATTTTACCAGTGGCAGATAAAGATTAATTCTGGGCTGTTTTCAAATCATAGGCCCCTTGCATATGAAACATACATGTGCTCTTTGATACACCTTCCTATTGTTTTGAACATTTTTCCAGTAAACTATGAAACAAAATGCATGCACCAATAATGACAAAACTGCCCAATTCAGAACATCTTTCCAGTAAACAATGAAACAAAATGCATGCACCCATAATGACAAAACTGCCCAGTTCAGAGCAATTCCATCATAAAAGTCTACTCAAACTTCTATAGTCCACCATTATCAGTAAATATGTACAATTCTACAGTCCACCATTATCAGTAAATATGCACAATTTTACAGTCCACCATTATCAGTAAATATGCACAATCTCTGAAGAAGTATGATAAGCTAGTAATTGGTCAATGGGAAGTGGTGTGACCAACTAGAAAGGGGAGGAGCTATGCTCAAAACCATAAAAACTAACTAAATACACTGCCCTGGGTGCCAAACCGTCATTATGAGAGTCCAATCAAGACAAAATTAAGTGTAGTAGAATAAAAATATTTCCATGCATTGGCTGCATGACAGCTTACTTAATATCTAGATGGAAACAAAAAGGTTGTGAGGCATGAAAAAATAAATTTTTTAAATACATTAATGGAATGCCAGTCAAAATCAAGCATAAGAAAAACAAGCAGCACTCAACTCAAACCACTTATTGCACTGCAGTTCTAATTATAATTTATATTCAGCTTTATTAAAGTACCAAGTAACATACTGAAAGTAGAAATCTCTGATGCCCCCACTTGTAAAAATGTTTCTTATCCAAAAAAAGACCTGCTGCCTGATAACTATCTACTTGTTTCATGGGGAAAACATGATCAAAGTAAAAAAATGAAAAGCAAACAAGAAATAAGCTCAAAATACATTGCTTAAAAGGATTACTGTACAGGTTATGGACCACACGATTGGCATTCTGTTTAGTTTACGGGTAAAGCCTGCAGAGATGACTGGAAGTCTCCAAGTGTAATGAGCTTCTTAAAATTATGTAATCCTGTCCTTTATTACAAATACTGTCATATGCATTTCAATACCAAAGGCTTATACATTATCTAGTTAAGTATTCTCTACATGGCAACAACAGAAAGGCTTTCAATGTTGGCAATTCTTTAACAGTATGCTTATTAAAGCTTACTTGCATCTTACGATCTCAGCCAAGCTTACCTGATGGTCATTAAAGTATTGCTACTTAAACACAGAGCAACAGGCACTTTGAGTAATAAGCATAAATCAACAGTACAAAAATATGACAGAAACCAGACCATTCTGCAAAAATCAAGGACAGATGAAAAGCCACTCTAGTACTTGTGTCTACCTTGGATGGGGAGGATACTCTGCACATTTACACTGCATAACTACTCCTTGCCTTGCTTCGACACATCCAGAGTCACTACATGGGGAATGGGGTGCAACAAGTATGTCACAATTTGAAATGTCTCTGGCTGACTGTGATGGCCCTGACACATTTGTCATACCTCTCAACCTCAGAGCAAGAAATCTGGACAAAGCCATACAAAGACGTGGGACAAAGGCCCATAAATAAGGACAATTTTTAAATATTGCTCTGATAAACTTAGAAAGATAATAGAATAGGTCTTGCATTAGTATGAATTTTCTGAATGGTATGAAATCTGAAATTCAAATGTCTGTCATTATTTTCTAACTTCAGTCTTTAATGATTTGTCACTAATTTGCCAAAAAAACCCACAATTTTATGAAAAATGGACCAAAAATGTGATGTAAAAATATAAAATAGCCACACAGTACAGCTGGGAACCTGTCAAAGAAGGGACACTTCAATATTAGTACTGCTAACTTGAGCAGCTGACAAAATAAAATAATCTACATGCATTTCTGAAATAAAAGTAATCTATAACTCTGATTATTACAGTCATTTCTTAATTGTAAACCCTCCATGTTTTCTTCCAAAATTGCTATTTTGCAGAGGGATTATTAGGGGAAAAGCAACATTTTGAGCCAAAATCAGGGACAGTTGAGAGGTTTGGCTATGCCTAATTCTATAAAGCAATTTATTTGCATGTGCCTCTCAACATGTTAATGCAATAAATCTGGACAAGGCCAAATATATTGGGGAACATAGAAACAGTACTTTAAAATTGCTCTTGTATAAACTGAGACAGTTGATAGAACAACAGGTCTTACTTTAGCATGCATTTTTCTGAAGGTTATGAAGTCTGAAACTCAGTGTGTCATTATTTAGTGACTTAATTCCTAAATGATTTGCCAGAAAACCACAAATTTTATGAGGAACAAACCAAAAATAAGAAGCAAAAATCTATTCATTCTTTGAAAATTTGGACAGTTGGGAGGTATAGTTCAGCTGGGGCTGTCTTTAAGTTTGCCCCTCCCCCTCACAAAATCATGGTCGGATGGAGCCTTCCCCTGCAGCCATTCCAATGATCCATTACTTGGCTATTTCACTCCATTTACCATAAACACTAATGTGCATACTGATTTACTTCTATGATGATTTGGACTTCATTTGAAAGTTTTATTTTGCATTTTACAGCACAAACACTAAGACATCTGCTAAACAAACTTAGCATTAAAACTTCTCTGCCCTTGAAACTCACATTCATTGAAACAGCATTGAAACCCACATTCAAAGAAAATACATTTTACCAGTGACAGATAAAGATTAATTCTGGGCTGTTTTCAAATCATAGGCCCCTTGCATATAAAACATACATGTGCTCTTTGATACACCTTCCTATTGTTTTGAACATTTTTCCAGTAAACTATGAAACAAAACGCATGCACCAATAATGACAAAACTGCCCAATTCAGAACATCTTTCCAGTAAACAATGAAATAAAATGCATGCACCCATAATGACAAAACTGCCCAGTTCAGAAAAATTCCATCATAAAAGTCTACTCAAACTTCTACAGTCCACCATTATCAGTAAATATGCACAATTCTACAGTCCACCATTATCAGTAAATATGCACAATTCTACAGTCCACCATTATCAGTAAATATGCACAATCTCTGAAGAAGTATGATAAGCTAGTAATATTGCAATAGGAAATGGATGGCAACCTGATAATAGACTCATAGCTAGTATCTTAACTTTTTAGTATGGCAGCATCCACCCCTTGTGGGAATAGAACCAACAACCTTCTGCATCAAACACAAGTACACAACCTGTTGTGCTATTAACAATGTAAGCTGACTAGCATAAGCAGCACTAAACTTCTCTTCCCCTGCAGCTCTCAGCTCCTTGTAAAATCTACTCAATACTCAACTGCATCTCAACCTCGCAGCACAAGAAATCTGGAAAAAGCCAAATTTATTGGGGGGGGGGGTCAAAAGCATACCTCTCAAGTGTACCTCAACAGGGACACATTAAACATTGCATGTATAATCTTCAAAGTTCCACATTGAAAGACTCTGTCACACATTCAGTGTTAGGAATTTTTTAAGAGAAATCCATTGTAAATAGAAATCAATCACATTAATTAATTAAAATATCTTCTTTATAAGTAAAACCGGCATATTTTAACCATCCTATGACCTTCCTAGTTGAAATTGTTAGTAAGCCATTAGTATGTGTTCCACATTTTGCCCATTTGTTCCACATTATGAGGGCTAGTGTTCCTCATTTTGGACATGGAAGGTTGAGAGCTATGGTCAAAAGCCCAAAAACCAGGGACACATTAAGCATTGCTTGTGTAATCTTGGAAAGTTGCTAGAATAAAATGCTGTGTTACCACCATACATTTTACTGCCAAGGTCCCTGTGCAAAACAGTCAGAGCAACATACCACTACACCAAATCAGCTGCTTTGTAAAAGAGAGGAAGACTGAAACTTAAATGGCTATCATTTAATGAATTCAGTTCTCACCATAGCTGTCAACCTGTTAGCACAAAACACCTGGACAAACACAGTAATGTGGGAATACAGTCCTCAAACATATTCAGTGAATTCAGTTCTTGCCATAACTGTCAACCTTAGCACAAAAATCCTGGACAAAGCCAATAATGGGGTAGTACAGTCCCAAAAATAAGGACAAATTTCAAATATTCATCTTATAAACTTAGAAAATTGCTAGAATAAAAGGTTGTGTTACTATATATTTTCTGAAGAATATGAAGTCTGAAATTCAAATGCCTGTCAATTTTACTTCTGAAGGAACAAAAACAATTCTCAGCAGAGGCCCAGGGAGAAATACTACAGGCACATGTCTTTGTAAAATGGCAGGACACTAGAGCAAATCCACACAAACACAGGGATGAGATGCAGACTCCACACAGAAGGCATCCCAGCCAAGAATCAAACCAGAAAATCTATAGCAGTGAGGCAACAATGCCACCACTGCACCATCAAATAGGTAAGGAAGTGAACATTCAGAAACCTGAAGTCTGAAATTCAAATGCCTGTCAATTTTATTTAACATTTGTTAATCAGGACAGTCTGACTTGGAACAAAAAACAATTTTCAGCAGAGGCCCAGGAAGAAATAATGCAGGCATGTCTTTGTACCATGGGAGGACATAAAAGCAAACCCACACAAACACAGTGAGAAGATGCAGACCCCACACAGAAGGCACCCCAGCCAAGAATGAAACTTGAGAATTTGCAGCTGTGAGACAACAATACTACCACTGCACCATCAAATATCAAGCATTGCAGCATTTAGAAACCACAGATATTATGAGGAACAGATCAGATCAAATATGAGGCAAAAATCTGCAAACAAACAGAGAAGATGCAGACCCCACACAGAAGGCACCCCAGCCAAGAATCAAATCTGAGAGTCTGCAGCTGTGAAGACAACAGTGCTACCACTGCACCATCAAATATCAAGCATTGCAGCCTTTAGAAACCATAGATATTATGAGAAACAGATCAGATCAAATATGAGGCAAAAATCTGCATTTTTTTTTACAAATGGTGGTGGATAGGGAATTCAGGTCCTTAACACCTGCATATAAGTTACAGGGTTCAAGCTTGAGGTATTCCGTACCACACCACCATGAGTTTGTTCTAGCCACCAGTATATAGCAACTGGGGCATTCACACACCCACCCCCCCCTTACCTGGAGCGATCCCTTCAATCCATGCCCACGATCCCTTCATGCCATTAAATCCATGCCTGCAACCTCATGACCCTTTTGCGTGCATCCCAGATGAGACTCCAGTCTGCCACCATGCGAGAATTCCCTGACGAGACTCCAGTCTGCCTGCCGATGTTGCATAATGCCCCTTGTCAGAGGTATATCAAGAGTATTATTTTAATAAGCCAACTTGGTTAGTCATCCAGGAGGTGAATGGAAACAGGGAAATCAAATGCAGGAACAGAGAATTATGCTTATTAACAATTATAATGCCCTTAATCCTCTGCACTAACTCACGCACTACTAGGGTGCTAAAATGAAGCCAGAATACCAACTGAGTTTCATGACAAAACCATTATTGGGCTGCCATGTGCAAGGACAGAGCCTTATGTTGAAAATTATCTTCCTGCTTGTTTAATAAACAAGGCTTTGTTATCCTCAAGTTCCCATGGAACCTGGAACGTGTCCTAAAAAAAAAAGACTCCACTCCCCTAGAGAAAAACTCTGGATAGGATTCAATAAACTCCATGTAGGAATAGTAGTATTGCTACATGGAGTGAATGGTGTTCGTGTCTGCATCCCCTTCTCAGCAGTGCACCTTACATATTAATGAAGGTGTGCTACTGAGATGGATCTGCAGACACAAACACTGAATGAGTGCAGGGGGCATGTTGCAGTAGTGCTCGTAGATCCAACATGCCCCCTGCACTCTCAAAGTGCCACATGGCACTTTTTAAATGCTTTCAGTGTCCACAGACACTGAAAGCAAAGAAATACAATGCAATGCAATGCAGGGGATGTGTGACAGGAACTGTAACACACCCCCTGCATTGTCAAAGTGCCATACAGCACATTACAGTAAAAAGTGTGTCCTCGGACACACACCTCAACCTCTTAGAGCAAGAAATCTGGACAAAGCCATTAAATAAAAGCGGGAGAATGGGCCAGAAATAGGGACACTTTTTAAATATTGCTCTTACAAATTTAGAAAGTTGATAGAATTACATGCTTTGCATTACCATGGGTTATCATGAACAGTATGTGGCCTGAAGCTGATATGCTGATAGTTATATATTGAGATATATCTATTTAAAATAGTTGTATGAAATAACGTTTTTTTTCATTTATATGTGAAGTTTAAGTATAGCTGAGCAGGTTTGCATGTCACGGCGCTTTGCTCAGCACTGCTTAAATATTTTGTAAGAGTTAAAATGAAATGTATAGGTGAAATCATCAATGGTGAGTTAGCTTAGTGATTAAAATTCCGGCTTTGCATGCAGTGGTTCGAATACCAAGAGAGGCTATTCATCGTTTATATGGGAAAGCATTATTAATTTTTATTTGTTATTTTGAATTATGTAGTAATTGATATTTGTTAACCAGGGTAGTGTAGCTGGTCCAAAATTGCAGTGCCAGTGGATATATGATGTGAAATCCCACATGTAAACACGAGTGCCCCATACAGTACAGTCACACCCCAAGGTAATGTAATCAAAACACATAGGGGTATGTCATGTAAAATAAAATATATACACCTAATACTATGTCACTAATGAATAATTAATGCCTAATCTGTAAATATTTTTTAAATGAAACTGAGCAATGCTTAGCAGTGCTTAGCCAGTTTGAGCAGTGCTTAGAAGTATAATTCAAAGCAGCATTCTGCCCAGCTAAGCAGATTTGTGCACTGGTAACCACTGCTCATCCTTTGCCCCTTTAAGCAGTGCTCAACTCAGCATAGTGGATTTGCACACATTTTTTTCAAAAATGAGACAATGATGGCAAAGGGCAGGAATATAGCTTTATTTAAACTGCACAGGTGGGAATACAGCCAGAAACTGTTGTAGTTTGATCACTGTAGGAGCTATGTCTGGAGTTGGAGATGGAGCATGCTTTCAGGAACTGCACTGGGGCATTTTGGAGTCCACGGTCATGGCTGGGCTTGTTGTGCAACACCATGATGACAGACTGCTGCAGGGCCAGTACCAGGGGTCCCAATACAAATGTGAGGTCTGAGACCATCTGACACATAACCTCACCAGTGCCAATGGAATCCCCCAAACTAGTGAGCAGGTATGACATCACTATGCTGACATACAGCAGAGAAAGGGGGTGTTCTTGGTCCAATGGATCCAAGATGCTTGAGATGGGAATGCCTCAGTAGTTTGTAAGTATCTCACCCATAGATGTACCAAATTCTAGCCTGAGTATGTGATAGGTATGCATAATGGTTGTTTTTCCACTACAGCTTCAGAGGAGAGGGCTAGCAATGTGGAAGCCCATGCAAACAATCTGGTGAGGCTGTGCCAAGAGTCTGGTAAGTACAGATCCATCTTGCAGTATACAGTGCAATAAATAAGTAGGAGTACATTATTTACTACCAGTAGGTATAGTGTGCTCTGAGTGTACTAAATAAATAAAGTTTGTCAAACCAATATTGATCTACAGAATATGCAGTACTACTGAGTATAGAATCTCAACTGTAATAAAGCACTGTGTCACATTATTCAAATAAAGATTTATACCACAAACTGTTGTGTTTAATCTGGTATGTTGTTAAAGAAATAGAATGTGTACAGATATGACTTTGACACCATGCATTAACTGAGGTTGTTCTGATAACCAGCCATTATGCAAAACTGTAGATT
This sequence comes from Protopterus annectens, assembly GCF_019279795.1. Classification (NCBI taxonomy): domain Eukaryota; kingdom Metazoa; phylum Chordata; order Ceratodontiformes; family Protopteridae; genus Protopterus; species Protopterus annectens. Next base: position 637,408,335 of record NC_056734.1, on the reverse strand, counting down.
GTGGAGCTGTAAAACAAGATATAAATGAAATATGAAATATGTCCTGCACTAACATCTGAACTTTGAATAGTAATGTTTAACTTATTATAGTGTGTCCCCTGCAGCATTGTCTTGTGTTAACCTTTGCATTCCAGATCTTTTTATTTCAAAGGATTAATACACAGTACACTATCTGTCATGCATGAATCTCTGGCATGTATGTTCAACTGGCACCACAGTCTTTGGTGAGACTACACTTAGATTACAAGGTCAGTCTACCCAAGAGAGTATTAGGCAGAAATCAGGCAAACAAAAGACAGTGGTTCCCCAGTAGCTCAATGTGATGAAGAATAGCTTTGTCATTCATTTTTGCACACCCAAACCATGGTTTTAATTCACGAAGTAGTATTAAGACATATGAATGTTTATACTCAAGTAATCTTGAATATTTGTAGAAGCAGTCAGGTAGTGTTAACAGATATATTCTCCACAGGCCTTACAGGTAAAGAAATGTTTGTAGTAGCTTTAGGAAGGGTGTACTAATTGTGAAGGCTGCCAGCCTAGCTAGCTAGAATTTTGTAAATAATTATATGTCCTCGTAAATATTAATATGATCCACAGGCTTGTTTTTACAAATGTAAGAAAACTGTGTTATATGCTGAACTTTAAAAATGCAACCACAGTGCACCCTGCTGGAAGAAAGGTGATAAGGAAAGCATTGTATGACTGTTTGATCTCAAGCTCAGAGACTGGATGTCTGGGCTGGAAATTCCTTCTACTGTCTTAATTTAAGAGATAATTACTAAGGTTTTACATGTAAAGTGTCTTTTATTGCTGTGATTTCCTGGCAGCTGCAAGATCAAATAAAAATGTAAACATTTGAGTTCTGTTAGCCTGGAAACTTAATGAGAAGTGTCAAGAAGGATGTTATCTGAAATTACTCAGCAGTACTGTGTATTATCAATTTAAGGACAGAAAAAAGAATATAATTTTTTATCTTGTCTTGGATCTGAAAACATTCCACTCACCAGCACTTGCTTGCTCTGTATGTAAGTATAATTTAGAACAATGATTTATCTTAGAGATAGATAAAAATAGCCAGTTTAGTCTAGCTGTTTCCTGTTTTTATGTCAGACTATCCTACAATATTTTTTAAAATATTTCCTGTAATTTCTGAACTCTGTAATGCCATTGTGTTGAAGTAATAAGTATTGTCTGGTGTTTTTATTATTATTAAATATTGTTAAACCTTTTAGCTGTGGCTGTTTTGTGTAGAGATAATTTGAGCTCTAGAGTACATGCATGTATTTGGTGATACTGTACAAAGCCACTCCAATAGCCTTGCTTTTTGTCATACTTACTAATTGGATAATAATAATATACTGCACAGTAAAATTGGGCACCCTTTGGTAAGGGCCTTATCAGTAGCTGATAAATAGTGGTTGGTGACAGTGATTTCTACCTTATAGTCTGGAGAGAAGGGGGCATAGCTGGAGAGCCTGCGCCAGCCTTCCACGGGAGTGTCTGTGTGTTTGTATATAACTCATATCTTACAGATTTTTGTGTGTGTGTGTGTGTGTGTGTGTGTGTGTGTGTGTGTGTGTGTGTGTGTGTGTGTGTGTGTGTGTGTGTGTGTGTGTGTGTGTGTCAGCTACTTGGGCAGGGACATGAATCACTGGCTGGACAGAGAGGGTGCTGGAGGTTTTGGCTTGACCACTAGGCTGAGATCTGTATCTTATAGCTGTGCCAGTGGGGAGTCATAAACATGACAGATACTGATGTTGAACTTTTGGATAGTTGTGAAAGTCTATCACCAGTTTAGAAATGAAGTAAAGGCCCTTTAGACGTGCATGAAGAAAACATAAACATCAGTACCACAGAACAGAATTTCAGGCAGAAATTGAAAGCACAACATTGTCAACAATATTAGATCCATGTGATGAAAAAAATTTGGTGGTGAATTTAACTTCTCATATCCTAACAAAACACGAAAATGATGTGCTAAATAAAGGTTTAAATTATATACCTGCTTTTTATGCATCCCTTGTTTCTGTGGTAACTGATGTGAAAAGTTTATTTTGTTTATTAAACTTAAAATATTACTATAGTAATAGATAAAAAGATGTAGTTGAACCTATGTTTAAGTTAAAAAAATGGACTTTCCAGCCTCCATACCACCCTTGTGTTAAAATATTTGAGGATCGTATTTTATGTGACTTACATTTAGATCAAAATGAGATTTTTCAAAATTTTGACACTAACTTGAGTATTGAACAGAGGCTGCCTTTATCTGATTTACATAATAATGACAGCTTGGTGGTGTTTAAAGCAGATAAAGGAGGGAGAATAGTACTGTGAGAATATATTAATTATGACAGAGAAGTTATGAGACAGCTTAATTATCCAATATCATATATTAAGTTGCCGTTTGATTCTGTACAAGGTTTCAGATCAACAGTTGATACATTTTTGGATAATGCAGTTAAGAAAGGGATGATTACTAAGGAAGTGGGTGAACAATTAAAGGTGGATGACCCAGAACCATCCTCTTTTTATATTTTACCAAAAATCCACAAGACAATACTTAATCCCCCTGGTAGATCTATTGCTTTGGGCATAGGGTCACTGACTGAACCTCAATCAATATTTTTGGAAACAAGGTTAAGACCTTTTTTGCCCTTGATTAGGGCTAGAATTAAAGATAGTAATGAGTTTTTGAAACTCATAGATGATATTCAGGTTCCAATATGTGCATATTTATGCACATTAGATATTCAGTCATTATATATGAGTATCTCATATGTTGGTGGGTTGGCCGCTGTGAAACATTGGCCAGAAATTTCTGGATTGTATAGTGAGACACACATAGGATTTTTATTGCCAGCATTAGGGTTGAATTTGGAACATAATGCCTTTTTCTACAAGACTTATTGTTTTTTACAGATAAAAGGCACTGCAATGGGAATTCATTTTGCACAGGTATATGCAGATCTATTCATGGGGTATGTAGAAGCCAGATGGATATATCATGATTCTAACAAATATAAGGAATTCATTAATATGTGGTGTAGATGCCTTGATGATTGTTGGTGCATATGGGATGGTACAGTTGAAACAAGGTATGAATTTGTTGAATATCTGAATACAAATAGTTTGGGTATCAAATTCACTGGTAAAATTGAGTAATTCAATATTGATTTTCTTGATGTGAATGTCTCAAAACTAATAGATGGTACCATGGTGATGAGCTTGTTTCGTAAGCCCTTTATGAAAAATGCAATACTTGAAGCCAACAGTTGCCATCCTATACATGTCAAGAATAATATACCCAAGGCACAATTTTTGAGATTAAGCAAATTTGTAGTACTAACCAGTGTTTTGAGGATGAGGCAGAAAAGGGGATATACGAAGGATTTGACATATAAAGCACATGAATTTAGTATTAAACAGGAGAGGGTCAATTTGCTAAAGTCATGTGGAGTAGATAGGGTAGGAAGTACCACAGCACAAATGTTAAGATTTATAACCACTTTTGCAACTAAGACATTTAAGATTAAAATGATCATTGAAAGACATTGGCCTATTTTGAAGCAGGACCCATTTTATGAACAGATATTGGATGAACAATGTCAATATGCTTATAGGAGAGGTAAGGATTTGGGAGAGTACCTGAATAAATATAAAAAGAGTTCTTTTATGAGTCAAATAGAAGAAAAACTTTGAAGGGTAGCACTTTTTGTGGGAATTGTGTATATTGCAAAGTGGTATCTAGGTCAAAATCATTTACATCTGTGAATACTATTAGAGTATTTGATATTAGAGTTTTCATCACATGTAATACGGAGTGGGTAATATATATGGCATTACTAGCTGAGTTAAGTACAAACTTGCAGTGTTAAAGATTGTGCTGAATTTCATTTTTCTGTCTATTTGTTTCATTGAATATTGTGTCTGTGTATCTCTGTAGTTATTTATTTTTCTATTTAGTTGTTTCATAGAATACTGTGGCCTCTCTCTTTCTCTGCAATTGGGGGGGAGGGGTATTGTGTTTCACTTCATTGATATGCAGTGTTAAACTGTTAGCCAAGAGGGTTTCTCTGTATTTATAAGTGAGTCACATATATTTGAATTTATTACTGCTGAATACCTGAGTTGTTTGGCTTCTGCTACATACCTACAATCAACTGCATTACTGGTTGAGTTAAGTACAAACTTTCAGTGTTAAAGATTGTACTGAATTTCATTTTTCTGTCTATTTAATTGTTTCATTGAATATTGTGTCTGTGTCTCTCTGTAGTTATTTATTTTTCTATTTAATTGTTTCATAGAATACTGTCGTCTCTCTCTGTCTCTGCAATTAGTGGGGGCTATTGTGTTTCACTTCATTGATATTCTGTGTTAAACTCTTAGCCTAGAGGGTTTCTCTGTATTTATAAGTGAGTCACATATCTTTGAATTTATTTCTGCTGAATACCTGAGCTGTTTGGCTTCTGCTACATACTGACAATCAACTGCATTACTAGCTGAGTTAAGTACAAGCTTGCAGTGTTAAAGATTGCACTGCATTTAATTTTTCTGTCTAATTGTTTCATTGAATATTGTGTCTGTGTCTCTCTCTAGTTATTTATTTTTCTATTTAATTGTTTTATAGAATACTGTGGTGTCTTTCTGTCTCTGCAATTAGTTTCCCAAGCGCCATCCCTGTTCTTGGTTTGATATTAATCTTGGTGGCTTTGGAATTGCCCACCCCTCCTGTAAATTTGTGTTTGAACACTCCACCTATGTCTATCTCATTTGCTCACTCATATTTTGACTTCAGATACTCCTACCAGTCGTATCTGTTTAGCTCTATCCCAGCTCTATTCCAGTCTAGTGTCACTAGCTCACTCTACCTAATAAAGAGAGAACATTTGTGAAGGGCAAGCCACTTAGGTCCTTAATTTTGAATTATCTTTGGTTTCGCCTTTCTCCCTTTCCACTTTCCTAAAATAAAAAAAAAAAAATTATAAGCTTGTTTCCTGCCTTTCCTGTGACTAGTCTAGTCCAGATACAGATTTGCTGTAACCAGGACTGTTTGTAAGCTTCTGAGCCCCCCCAAGCATTTTTGCGCTGGAGGGGAACCTTCTAGCTTATCAGTGTGAATGGTAAGCACTAGGTAGTCTAGCTACCACAAGAGTGGTTTCTGGCCCAGAAATTGTAGTTTATTGGCTGTTTGGGCAGTTTTTCCATCTTTTTCAACTTTCTGGTTTAAAAGCCTGCATTTGCACTTGTTTCTCACCTTTCCTGTGACTAGTCTAGTCCAGATATGGATTTGCTGTATCCAGGACTGTTTGTAAGCTTCTGAGCCCCCCCAAGCCTTTCTGTGTTGGAGGGAAACCCTCTAGCTTATCAGTGGGAGTGGTAAGCACTAGGTAGCCTATCTACCACAAAAGTGGTTTCTGACCCAGAAATTGTAGTTTATTGGCCGTTTGGCAGTTTCTCCATCTCTTTCAACTTTCTGGTTTAAAAGCTCGCTTTTGTGCTTGTTTCCCATCTTTTCTGTAACTAGTCTAGTCCAGATAAAGATTTGCTATATCCAGGACTGTTTGAAAGCTTCTGAGCTCCCCAAGCCTTTCTGTGTTGGAGGGAAGCCTTTTAGCTTATCAGTGGGAGTGGTAAGCACCAGGTAGTCTATCTACTACAAGAGTGGTTTCTGGCCCAGAAATTGTAGTTTATTGGCAGTTTGGGCAACTTTTCCATCTCTTTCAACCTTCTAGTTTAAAAGCCTGCATTTGGGCTTGTTTCCCACCTTTCCTGTAACTAGTCTAGTCCAGATACAGATTTGTTGTATCCAGGATTGCTTGTAAGCGTCTGAGCCCCCCAAGCTTTTCTTGTTGGATGGAAGCCTTCTAGCTTATCACTGGGAGTAGTAAGCACTAGGTAGCCTACCTACCACAGAAGTGGTTTCTGGCCCAGAAATTGTAGTTTATTGGCCATTTGGGCAGTTTTTCCATATCTTTCAACTTTCTGGTTTAAAAGCCTGCATTTGTGCTTGTTTCCCACCTTTCCTGTAACTAGTCTAGTCCAGATACAGGTTTGCTGTATCCAGGACTGTTTGTAAGCTTCTGAGGCCCCTAAGCCTTTCTGTGTTGGAGGGAAGCATTCTTGCTTATCAGTGGGAGTGATAAGCACTAGGTAGCCTATCTACCACAAGATCCAGGTACAGATTATTGGTTTTAGCACTTGAATTTGCTTATTCAAGCAAAAAGTGAGGGTAATGCTACTCAATGCTAGAAGTCTAAACCTTAAAATGCACTCCCTCGAGGCACTCCTTAGAATAAAGAACATCGATATCTGTGCAGTGACTGAGACCTGGTTCAAGGGTCCAGAGAGCACCCATGCATTACCAGGCTATAACTCATACCACACTTTTCGGCCACCTAACCTGGACCGGAACACCAAAGGTGGAGGTGTGTCCATATTCATTAAGGATTTCCACACCTCCAGGCTAGTTGCTCAGCATAATGCATCCAAGGTTATCCAAGTGCAAATAACTATCAGCAAAACTGCAATCCAAATTGTAGCTTGCTACAGATCTCCACCATGCCCAGGATTCCAACTCCTTTTTTATTTATATACTGGAAAATATTAGGGTTCAACCAAACACCCTAATAATGGGTGATTTCAACTACCCCACCATTAACTGGGAAAACTACTCATGTACCAACTCCTTCACTCAACGCTTTCTGGAATTCATAAATTCCAATGCCTCGGATCAACTTATCCACACCCCCACCAGGGGCAACAATATCCTAGACCTAGTCATTACCAACATGAGTGACCAGTGTTCCACATCTGAAGTCAACTCCTCATTGGTCAGATCCAACCATAAGCTAGTCACCCTAGATATCCACATCCTGCCCCCACCACCTATTAAGGAAATCATGGTAAAAAAATTCTCCAGAGCCAACTTTATGCTTCTTAAGACAGAAGTGGCAAACTTCATGACACCCATGCAGATGGACAATACAGTTACGACTGCTGAATCCTACACAAATGCAATCTATAATCACTTACATGAGTGCATGTATTGTGCTATGCCAAAAAGAACCAAAATGCTATCCTCCAAAAAAGGAAGCCAATCTGGTGGTCCCCTGCCATAAACAAATTCTACAACAGAAGGAGGAAACTGTTGCAAAGAGAATAAAATCCCATGAGTGGAGGAGTTCCCTTTTCAGCCTCAGTAAGAAGCTGAGATCCCTTATAAGATCCTCAAAAGCTATCTACGAAAACAAAATCGCAACTGATTCTAGGGACAACCACAAAGCATTCTATAGCTATGTCAAGAATCTCAATGGCAACACCCAGATTTGCTCTGAGTTAAAGCACAATGGCATGAAAATTACAAAACCAACTGATATTGACAATGTCCAGGCAGATAGGTTCAGTGCTAGCTTTACCCCCTATCACCCCCTAAAGGGTACATATCTATACAGGAAGAATGCAGAGTCCCTGTAATCCCAACTACGCAGGTAAAAGCTGCACTCTCTAAAGCCAAAAACACAGCATCCATGGGACAGGAGAACATCCCAGGCTGCGTTTTACAAGAACTTCAGAACGAACTGGCTCCCCACCTAAGCACCATGTTCAATCATAGTCTCACATCAGGCTTTGTGCCCACTGAATGGTGCACATCAACAGTTATCCCACTCCACAAAGGGGGATCCACCACTGATCCTAGGAACTATCACCCTATTAGCCTGACGAGCCTGGTCGGTAAGGCCATGGAATGTATTATCATAGAACTCATAAACAAAGACATTGGTAACCTCCAAACTCTGGACCCCACCCAGTTCATGTTTGTGAAAGGCAGATCATGCCTACTGAACCTGATCAACTTCTTTGAGGCAGTCACCAAGCTGTAGACAAGGATAAGGTGGTTCACACAGCCTATCTTGACCTCGCCAAGGCTTTCAACACCATCCCCCATTATGAAATTATAGCTAAACTCAGTAAACCAGGTATAAATCCCTACATCATAACATGGGTTGCCAACTGGTTCACTGACAGAACCCACACTGTAAAAGTTGCAGACTCCAAATCTGACTTCAAACCAGTGACAAGTGGAGTACCACAGGGTTCAGTCCTGGGACCTCTCCTGTTTGGTATCCACTTCTCTGAAGTACAGGCTAACAAAGAAGGCCTTTGGCTAACAAAGATAACTGCAAACTGGGAGCCTAAGTTGAGTCCCCAAATGATGTGGACATCCTACAGAAGGGCCTCACTGAGACAGATGTCTGATGTTAGAGCCAGGGCTTCAAGCTCAATGCCAAAAAGTGCCTTGTCATCCCCTTTGGTAAAAACTCTGTACCCATGAACTACCACATAGGCAGCAGTCTACTTAACGCCGAATGTGTGATAAGAGACCTGAGGGCCCAGGTGGACAGTAGTCTCTCCTTTGATAATCACATCACCACAGTAGTCAGGATATCCTTTTACATGGTACACCTCATCACAAAAGAGTTCTCATCTAAGAGGTCATTGTTCCCCTCTACTCGACACTCATTAGACCCATTATAGAGTACAACATCCCTTTTGGAATGTACCTCACAAGACATCTGCAGCAGCTGGAAAGGCCACAGAAGTACCTCACAAAGAGTATTACTGACCTCAAGCAGATGCCCTACACTGACTGTCTCAAACAACTCCAGCTTTACTCTGTAGCCTATTGCCTACTCCGAGGTGATCTCTGCCTAACATATAAAGCTATGTCAAACCCAGAGCTGTTGGACATGCTACACCTAAAGAAATCCCAATCCCTCCAACCTACATGCTCTAGGAACCTAAATCTTGTCACTGCAATAAACAGGACATGCTGGAGGGATAGATTCCTGTCCCAGAGACTTCCCATACTCTGGAACAAGCTATCCATCTATGTCAAGCAAAGTTCCTCATTAGCACTCTTCAAGAAAAATCATGATAAGTAGGTAAGAAATAGGAAATACACCCCGGGGATCACTTTGGTGGCTCTGCTCGACAGGAGCACAGGAAAATAACTTTCTTGGGTGGCGTAAGCCAGGGAACCTTGTTGGCTAGGCTTACTTAGGCCCTTGGGCCAATAGCCAAGTACCTACCTATGAACCTATGTAAATGTGGGACATTCTATGTTGGACAAATGTCGAGACCATTAAAACATAGAATGGCAATCCATATTAGTGACATCAATTTTAAAAAAACATGTAGTGCATTATACAAACATTATTTAGAACATACTGGAGCACACTTTATTTTTGTGGGTATAGATAGGGTTTTTGGTGATAGACTAACATTTGCTAAAAAACATAAAATGTTGGATTATAAAGAAAAAACTTGGACATTGAAATTAGGGTCACTTTATAGACCAGGACTGAATGAAAACTGGCAAACAGTGTTGTATAAGTGGTGTATAATATCCTGTTATAAAATGTATACATTTTTATAAAATGCAGTCACTGTTGTTTTAAATGAGCACTATTAAGCTGGAATATCTGGTCACTTCCTGTTTTGTTTTTCACTGAGGATGCCTATATGGTGAAACCGGTTTGCTGTTAGTCTTATTATTGAGGCTGTCCATGTGGAATATTTACATTTTTGCAATAAATTGATGATTCTATACTGATCCTGCTGCGGGTTTTTCGGTAGTATATATTTCTCACTACACAACTAATATCGAGGTGCGACCTAGCCCTGGGGAATTGTTGGGGTTTTTATATATATATATTTATATATATATATATATATATATATATATAGCATGCAGTGCAGCCATACCTCTCAACCTCTTAGTGCAGGAAATCTGGACTATGCCTGACAAAGTGTGGGGACAAAGGGAAAAAATTAGGGACATATTTTAAATCATTGATTTTATAAGCTTAGACAGTTGCTAGAGTAACATTGTTTGTTTTAACATATATTTTTTGAAGGATTTCAAGTCTGAATCCCAAATGCTTGTCATTATTTAGTGACTTCAATCTTCACATCATCACAGTGATTTGTCAGAAATCCATATTTAACTCATTACAGCCGAGTGCTCCTCCAGGCATCTTCTGCAGTTAACTCCTACATCAAATATTGATTGTTCATATTTGCATCAATAATTCCAAAACAATGTTACTTACACGGTACCAGGATATTTTGTCTTGAAGCATATGTGATGGCAAACACAACTGTATTGATATTTGACCTCTCTCAATGAGTATTTTCTAGAACTGTAAGGTGATAACTTCATTTTTAAAGGCTTAAGCCACACCCACTGGGAGTTAAAGGCACACTCTCAAAACAGCTGTACCGGAGGAAATGAGTTAAGGGGAACAGACCAAAATTATGAGCTGAAAATCTGGATATTCTGTGAAAATCTGAACAGTTGAGAGCTATGAGTGCAGTCATGTAACATTAGGGAAAAACACAGAGCTGCCAAGCATTTCACCCAACACCTTCTGAACTACAGTCAGAGGAACACAACACTACACCAAATCAGCCCTGGGGAATTGCTGATGCATTTGCAAATATATCATGCACTACAGGGATGTAACTGTAGGGAAAAACAGACATCAATGAGGAATTGTCTACCCAGAACCATTTGCACTAAAGTGAAAGCAACATACCATTAAGCCGTTTGACCTCTGGAGTATAACAACTGTTTTAACAAACGTATCGTGATTGCCAGTCTCACACTACTCCTATATCTACTGGCCCAAATCACAGTGTACTTGGAATCATGAGGTTTTTAAGGGAAATGTCTAAGTCCGCACAGCTGATAGACAAGCAGCAACTGTAGCAGCATACACAGTCAGATAGAAAATGATCTATGACAATCACATCTGCCTGCCCACCTACTCAGCCCAACAAAGATTTACACAGTATCTTGAGTCTGTTAACAATGGCCAGACATACATAGCTCTCAACTGCACAGATTTACACAGAATGTCCAGGTTTTGGGCTTATATTTATGGCCTGTTCCTCATGTAATTTCTGGGATTTTGCTACAGCACTGGGATGATATCAGGAATGAAGTCACTGAATAATGATATACCATACCTCTCAGCCTCTTACTTCAAGAAATCTGGACAAAGCTTATCAAAATGGGGGGACAAAGGTCCAAACATAGGGACATATTTTAAATATTGGTGTTATAAATTTAACATGTTGCTAGAGTAACACAGTTTGTTTTAGAATACATTTTCTAAAAGATATGAAGTCTGAAACACAAATGGATGTCATTATTTAGTGACTTCAATCCCCAGATCATCCTAGTGAGTTGCCAAACAAACACAAATATTATGAGGAACAGACCAAAAATGTCCTTCTTCTTTTGGCTTTTCCCAGTTAGGGATCACCACAGCGGAACTCCGGTCCACTAATGATTGGCAGTAAATTTTTACGGTCCTGAGGTGCCAGCCCAATGCCCAACCTTCAACGAAGGCACGCCCATTCACATGTGTCTTTCGAATGCCACTCAACCGTGGGGAGGACATGCAGACTCCACACAAAAGGTGCTTCAGTCGAGAATCAAACGGGAGAACCTCTTGCTGTGAGGCAACAACGCTACCGCTGCACCACAAATTCTGTGAAAATCTGGACAGTTGAGAGGTATGTGATATACAAATCAGTTGCAGACCACAACTCCCTCAGAAAATGTATGTTCAAACAAACCCTGTTACTATAGCAAGTTTCTAACTGTATTACAGCAATACTTATAATCTGGCCCTCATTTTGGGACTTTGCCTCCACATATTGTTGGGCTTTCTACACATTTCTTGTGCTAAGAGGTTGACAGCTACACCGACATAGCATGCAAAACTGTGGACATAACACATCAATACAAACAGTGGACAGTATTTCCTTCTATTCTCTGTGATGCAGTAGTTCCCACACCTTGATAATCTCCTCCTCACAGGCCAGGTAAAGGGGCAATGCCCACATGAAGGACTTAATTATAGCACCGTGTTGCCATGCCATTGGCTAATGGAAAGACAACACAGCTGTTCTGGATGCAATTAGCAAGTGGAAGACACCGATTGGTGCACAGGTCATCACCTGCTCATGAGCATTACCTACAAAAGGCGAGCTGCTGCCTATGCAAAACAGGTCTGAACCTTTTTCATAAAAGACAGACTGTGATTCAGGAAAAGCTATGTTTATTCCCGCTGAGAAAAGAGTACATCATATAAGAAGTATGTCAATTACGTTAGCTGAAGTGTTTCTGTGTTGTGCAGTGCTCTGAGCATCTCTTCATTTAATGTTGGTTTTAAGCTCTTTAGTTAAGCTTTGGTCACATTTATTTTGTATCTTATTCTAGTATGACATTTGTTTTGTTAAAAGTGTTCTGTTCTGTTGGAGTTGTAAAGGTTCCCACTTGTTGTGTTCAAATATTTGTTGGTGTTTGACTTAGCCGCCCCTACTACAAATCTCATTTTGAACACACCTCCCAGTCATATGTCATCAGCTTATCCTACTGAGTAGACAGAATCATTTGGGAGGTGCCCATAGTTTCTCAACCAGAAATTATTGTGGTTCATCCCTTCCCATGTAACTTATATGTATTTCTGTCTGTTCCAACTTTATTACTTCAATTTGCTTTCGCTGCAGGTTCTTACAATGACTCAATTGCACATATTCTGTTGCATGTATTACTGCTTGTTAGTAGCCTGATGTAATTCTAGCTGTTATACTAAGGCTTTGGGTTTAGGCACATGGGTTTCAGGCCAGTTGTTTTACATCAAAAAGGTTTGTGGTCTGCACTGCTGTAGGAGGGGAGGGTAGATCATGCCCTCCTGAGCTATAAATTGCTGGTTGAAGGATCATTGTGACTGCTTATTTGAACTGTTGTTTTCTGACATTGGTACGGCTTGTTTGCTGTAGCATATACTACATCCTGACCTGCTGAATATAGCCTTGTTGTATAACTTGAGCATTAATCCAGCCCATCTTATTTGGATAGGGTTCCCCTGCACCCTAGTGGCAGAAGTGTGCAGTTAAAGGTTCTGTCAATGAAGACTGCTGGAACAGGGCTCTGTTCTGAGCTTTAGTATTGGTTAACTGGTTAATCTGTTTAATTTCTTTGCTCTTGTTTGCTATTGTCATATGTAAGTGTGTATCTGTTCACCTGTGTTACAGTGGCCTAAAAAGAGTTTAACTATCTTTAGCATAGTCTGGTTACAAATTTTGCTGCATTCACATCTGTTTGTGTGAGTCCTTTGTTTCTTGCTACGCCATCTAGTGTTGACCAGGGTCTGCCTGCACTTACTGGGAGTAAGTGAAGTAGATAGCACTGATCTGCCATAGGATGTTGAGCTAAGAGCTCACGGACAAGGGTTGATTGGTCACAGCCAGTGTTACTATTTGACCTTCATTGTTGTGGTATTTAAACCCAGCATGTGCATGACTTTTTGCTTGTGTGCAGAAATAGTCCTTTGAGAGGTATCTCAGTAGCATTTCTTTCCCTTATCAGCACTCCTGTGTGAGTGAGGCCCTCACATGCAGGTACTGTCCTGATGTTATCCAGCCATACTCACACCTATAGGTGCTATCCTCAGTTAGTACCCACTCTACTATCCCTGACCTCTCTTCCACAGATGCTGATAACCATGGACAGACAATTTCCTGTACTTTCTCATGCTAGTCTGGTTGATATGGGCATCCTGACACAGTGTAGCAACTGCCTTATGTACACAGACAACTCTCTACTACTACTATCTAGGAACACAATATGTGAGAGATGCAATCACATTAAGAACCTAGACTCCTTTCTGTCTCAGTTACAAGACAGTACATGATCGACAGACCACAATGCTTTGCCAGAAATGGCCTTCATCTGTCTCTACTGGGCTTTAGGCTTCTGGGAAAGTCACTTGCCTCCCCATAGTGTCTTTTTTAGGCAAAGTCATGAGCACAACATTACCAACATGCAACCTTATTATAAACAAAATGTAAAGGTGGTATCCCAAGGGTGTATGTGCCGTTACCATCAAGTTCACCAGGTTACACCTCCAAACGTGTAGTTACCTACCCTGCCTGATGTGGACAGAGTGCCCATTTAACCACAGGGTGATTGTGTGTGACACATATCCAAGCCGCCAACAAGATCAGTCCAGGTCACTCACTAGGTGGAGGTTGTTTGTATGTGTGTGTGTGTGTGTATGTGTGTGTGTGTGTGTGTGTGTGTGTGTGTGTGTGTGTGTGTGTGTGTGTGTGTGTGTGTGTGTGTGTGTGTGTGTCTGTGTGTGTGTTAACAAAGTGGAGCGTGACTTGCACTTGAGCAGTAGTCCCAGCAATGTGAATTTTGTAATTGAGTTAACTCCTGAGGGGTATGTATGACACCGGGTAGAGGGTTGGCCTTATAGCTTGTAGGTGTATGGTAGATGTCTGATTGCCTGGTATGCCCTGGTAGGGAACCTCTGTGATGCTCCAAGTGCTGCATGTGCCATCTGATGTGAATGATGAATGGAGGATTGTGAACATTAATGGTCCTCAATTGTAGAGACCATGAAACATCAGGATCAAGAATGCAATGCATGCTGTAATGCCAGTATGGTGACCCTACCCACATACATTCTGTGCTGATAGATGGCAGGAGTATGATGTGGATGTTAGTGGTGGATACTGCTAGCAAATGTGTATGTGCAGGATCTGTAAATAATGGTGGCCAATGTATGACATCCTGTGATGTGTTTCCCTGTTCATGTCTTTCAGGTGCAATGTCTAGGCAATGCCTTCTGCCATTTTCTGATACTGAGACTGCAGCCATACTGGATGCCCTGCAACTCCATCACAGGATCACATTGGGGAGGAGGCAACAGGAAATGCAGCAATGGACTGCTCAGTAGGCGGACCTGGTGAGTACAGTCAACAATGTCGGGTAACACAACTGCAGATATGCGGAGGTACGACATTGGCAACTGACCTCATCCACAATGGCTGGCAAATGGCTGCAGCTATGGCCAGAAACCATGCAGGAACATGTGGGGGTCCTGTTATGCAAGCCCCACTGACAGTTACAGTGGAGTTCCTCGCCATCCTTGGGACAGCCACCACATCCCAAGAAACTATGCAAACACATGCCATTGAGGTGGGTGGCACACAAGCAACAGGTGAGGAGCGTCCAGGTAAGGACCCAGTGGATATCACTTCAGTACTGTATCATTCATAGTGGAATTCTTGCCATCTCTGGACACATATGTCAGGTCAAACTGCATTTGTGGATGGGGTTTTATAATGCATACAAGTGCACAGCTATTGTTGATGACAGCAAATTTGGTAGTATTGCAGCTTGTACTGTACATGTTCAGGAATGCAGATATTATCCTGTACCAATGCCACATGTGTGTGTGCTGACAATACCTCTCCCTCACAATGACATAGGTCCCTCTGATCTGGCTGGGGAACAGCTGCCTGAAGCCGGTGAGTGTGGAAATGTCTTGTTGTGGCTCACCAATACCCTAGGCATGTTAAGGGCAGTCAGTTTTCCATGCACACAACTGTTACACTTAGCCATATTGCAATATGTGTATGTTCACTTCTGGTGGGGTTAATTGCGGTGCATCTCATTGGTCATCACATGAGCTGTAACATATTGGCACATGATTTTGTGTAGCTGTTGCCACTGTGCTATAAAGGGGGACATTAGTATTGTGTACACAGGTGCACTGTATATTAGGTGAAAGTCCATCACATACTACCACTCCTCACATATCTCTGAGGTGTATAGTGGTAGTAACATTAACTGCACATAACTGCACTGCATGTTGTTGAGGTCCTGTTCAGAGTTTGTCTGCTGTGTTCTGAATGTGTGTTGTACATGTCATCGTTCAGAAATTGTGTGGTCTGTATAATGGCTTTGTGCCACTACAGCTGTGTGTGTGTGTGTGTGTGTGTGTGTGTGTGTGTGTGTGTGTGTGTGTGTGAGTGTGTGTGTGTGTGTGTGTGTGTGTGTGTGTGTGTGTGTGTGTGTGTGTGTGTGTGTGTGTGTGTGTGCATATGTGGTTGTTTGCATGTGTGTGTGTGTGTGTGTGTGTGTGTGTGTGTGTGTGTGTTTCTGCTGCATGCGCATTTGTGTGCATGCGTGTGAGTGTGTGAGTGTGTGCATGCATGCGTGTATGTATGTGCATGTGTGTGCGTGTGTGTGTGTGTGCATGCATGTGTGCATGCATGCGTGTGTGTCTGCGCGTGTGTGAGTGTGTGTGTGTGTGTGTGTGTGTGTGTGTGTGTGTGTGTGTGTGTGTGTGTGTGCGTATAGATCATTAAACATTATAGTGCAGGTAGTAGTTTATATATGTTGTCTTCCCCTCATAGGTGAACATGGTGGATGGGGTCTCTGCCACTCACAACCTGGTGCCTGGTTCTTATCAGACCCTGATAATGATGGTGGTCATAGTGATGCACAGGTGGTGTTGTTGTGGGCTGAATCTGTGCCATTGGTTAATATCCCACTTTCACCCACAATGTCCCCACACACAGTCATTATGCCAACACATACCCAGTCCCTAGACACCACAGATAATGGACAGTTGGAGTGTGGTGGCATGGAACAGGCTAGTGTGGCGACTATGGCAAGTGTGACTGTAAACACTAGCCATAGTCTGAGATCTGGTGAGGTCCCACACAGGCAGATTGACAAGGGTGCTCAAAGGAGGACTGCTGCCCATCAAGCCCCTGTCAGAGGTGTCACAGCAAGTGTCACCAGATACATGTTTTGACCATTCATGGAGGCACAGGCACATTCTGAATGCAGCACCAGACAAAGACTCAGGGCCATGAATGCAACACTTCCTGCCATGAGTGACATCCTCCATGGCCTTTGTGATGCCATACTTTATTATGCTGATGTCGTGGATAGATGGTGGTGTGAGACAGTGACACTGCTGAACCATGCAATGTCTGTGCTGGATGATGTCGTGGGAGTAGGGGGTCAGACACGTGGATGTAGGTCAGCAGCAAAATCAGCTGAGAGGCCACATGGCCATGCGCAGTCACACTCCCGTAATGGAAGTACCACTAGCACTACCGAAGGGAGGGTGCTGTCCATAGCACAGTGGAACAGGCCATGGGCATGTGGCCCTGGTTGGTCCCATCAGAGACACAGATCCAGCAGAACTCAGTCACCATGAGAGGGTAGTACCACATCTGGCCTTGTGCCTGGTGGTGCCAGTGAGACTCCTGGCAGAACTAGTTCCTGGGACCATGGCCAGCGATGGTGAACTGTACATCCTGCCATGTACGGTCCACGCCTGTCCAACATAGCCCTGTGTAAGGCAACCACATAGCTTGACTGTGTGCATACACACACTCACACATCACTATGGCAGGTCACCACCAGACACACAGCTCCTCAGCATGGCCCAGTTGAACACCACCCCTCCAGACACACACACACACACACACACACACACACACACACACATGATGTCAACTGTATGGCCCAGCCTAAACCTCTGGCAAACTCACACCACACCCTGTGCAAGTGATGATACCTGTGCCACATCCCTGTTGTCCATAACATTGATGCAGGGATATGCTAATATGGGTCTGATGCACAGGGTGACTATAATACAGTGCAGTAATGTAATGTTATGTAAGATGATGTCTGCTGGGAATTGTCATGGGTACACATAAAAGTGTATGTACCTTTTTTGCCATGATGCATTATTGCTGTTAGTACTGCTGACTGATTGTTGTCTCACATACTATATTCTGTTTGTTTTCCAGGTGTCTGTGGGTCTGCAAGCTGTGGTGCTGCTGACATTACCAAATATGAGTATAGCAGAGTGGAAACACAGTGACTTTTCATAGTTAAGGTATGGCTGTATACGTATATGTTTACCGGGTGTGTATACATGCGACAATGTGACCTTGCATACATACCACTTGACACAGCTAGCTAGCCTTCATACAAGTCACCATGGTGTTCTGTAGTACCACAGGTTCATACATACAGAGGAGGTTGTCAGACTACTGGCAGTAGGCCTGTCATAAGCCTAGCCATTACTTTAACCCCAGCAGAATCACCTATCAGCACCTTTGCCCTTGACATTGTTGGACATTGCTTGAACCCCAGGGACACATATATTTCTATGCCATCCACTCAAACTTGCTGCAGTTGATGATGGTATGCATGTTACTGTGTTTGCCATGTTTGGGGAGTGTATTCCTGACAAAGGGCAGCCTCTGGTAGCCAAACCTGACTCTCCATGTGTGTCTGCTATCTCATATGTGAGTCAGTCCTCTCGTACTGGTAATGCACATGGAGTTATAGTCTTGTACTTGGGGCAGCTGTTGAAGGGTTGAGCACAACATTGCCATCCTGGCATGCCATGGACACCTGTGCTTAACATGACCATTAACCAGTGGCACATTATAGATTAGAGGATGTCTGTGTGGAACAGGTGATGAGGGCCATGTCTGACCATTGCAGGTGTTACCATAGCCTGTACAGATGTTGCAGATGTCTGCATAGGTGCATAGCAGACAAGCCATGCTGCTAATGTATTGTTGCACTGACTGAGGACTATTCAGAGGTAATGTCCACCTTTTGGCTGGATGTGGTCCCTTTACCTATGTGGTCAACCACATACAAGCAATTCCTGATGACTGACAATACTTGTTGCCTGAATTAAAGTATGTTTGCATCCAGGGTACTCAGGTCTGTCACCGCAGCCTGTGTGTTTACAGACTTGGTGCTGATGTGGAACGTACTGGTGACATGCTCATGCCATATGGCATGCTGACACTATTGTCTGCATTCAGCTTGAGGCTAGAACCTTGACAGCATTCCATACCCACTGTATGGCCCATTGCAGTGTGTAAACAGCAGTTTGTGGCTCAATGAGAGACTGAAAAATACATAACACTTTATGCAGCCTTAGGTTGTACCTACATATGTGGGTGGTGCCAATTACTATTCATGCCTATATGTATGTGGATTATTTGGGGCACCAGGTAGTGGCAGGGCTTTCACATGTCTACATATTGCACACACATAGGCGATGCACAATGTGTGTGTGTAATTATCAAATGTGGAGTGTGGGACACAACTTATAGTAACGTGACAGTTGGGAGGACATACCATGGCCAAAGCAAGTGCAACACACAGGACTTCCTGTGATTTGCTACTATGACACCTTTTTTGTGTGACATTACCTTAGCTTATAGTATTTGCCATAATATTAAGGTGCTTCTGATGTGCAATAACTGCTAACAATCAGTACAGAACTGTATGACATGTTTGTTGTCCTACACTCTTGAGGAATCTTTACTGTTTCTGTTGTTGTCACAGGTCACACCTTGCCAAACATGGACTGCAACTTGCAGGGTGGTACAGACATATCTCTCAACTGTACAGATTTTCACAGGATGTCCTGAGTTTTGCCTCATATTTTCTGTCCATTTTCTCATACACTTGTGTTTTTCCAGCAAACTGTTGGCAAATCATTGAGGGTTGATGTCAACAAATAATGACAGACATGTAAGTTTCAGATGTCATACCCTCCAGAATATTTCTGCAAATGCAAAACCTGTTAGTCTATCAACTCTCTATGTTTGTAATAGCAATATTTCAAAAGTGTCCCTATTTTTGGGCCGTTGACCCCCCCCCCCCATTATTTATGGTTTTGTAAAGAGTTCTTGCTCTAAGAGGTTGAGAGGTATGGCTACAGATGGTGGCCATACTTGTGACCTCTACATATGTATGCAGATTGTCCTGATGTTTGACACATAATTTATTTCCATCTGTCATAAAATTGTGCTTTTCTGGCCAACATTTCTGATAACCATGACAGACTGACATTGCAGATTAATGACAGATATTGTCATGTAACAACACATACCCTTTGGAAAGTGCATTCAAATGCATGACCTGTTCTGTTATCTACTTTCCATGTGTGTCAGAGCAATATGTGAAGGTTGTGATCAATATTTGGTGTTTGTCCCTGTTTCCCATATGACTTTAACCAGATGTCTGTCTGTTAGTGGGTGATAGGTATGATGGTGGCAGTAACACAGGTAGACTGCTGCAAGGGGGTGTACACACACACACACACACACACACACACACACACACACACACACACACACACACACACACGCACACACACATGCACACACACACACTCACTCATGACCGGCCTTTGCTGATAGCAGAACATCTAGCTATCTAGTTTTGCAAACAATAGTGCTAGATACATAACACAAACACCACAGAGCTACTGTAGTGTTGCAGTGTCTGTCAGTACTATTCAAGTGGGTGACAATTGCAGGGGCTGTTAGGATTGGCAATGGTGGGTTCACAGGCCCTTAACAAAGTAGAACCATCTGGAACACACACACACACACACACACACACACACACACACACACACACACACACACACACACACTGCTGCATGGTGACATACATTGAAACACACATGCACACAGAGTTGACACTTTTCATATTAGATGACAAACCTATCTAGTTATGTACAATACACACTAATATAACTATTGCAAGCACCACAGTGCCTTTGTGGTAGAAAATGTGTAACTGTGCTTGTAAGGTGGATGACATCTGTAGGGGGTGCGACTAGGTTGGCAATGGGGGAGTTAACAGGGTGGAAGAGACACACAAAAAGGTATAACCATCACATAAACACAGGAAAGACAGCGACAGGGGATATGCATACAGAAACACATACACTCACACAGTTGGCAATACCCAGATTAGAACACCTACCTATCCACTTGTATGTACTATCATGCTACGTACACATTACATGTACCACATTGATTATATGCCTGGGGCATAATGTGTTACCTCCTACAACATTTAATGTTGGGAATGGCTTCATGGATGGTGGGCTACACCACCCAAAATAGTGACTGATTTCATATATTGCTCTTACAAACCTGGACAAGTGATGGAGTAACAGACTTTGCATCAGCATGATGTTTCAGACAGGTTATATAGTCTGATGCTGACATGTGTGTCACTACAGCAGCTGTCACATATTTGGCAATGTTTTGTCATAAATGCCCATTGTTAGGGGACACAGGCCACATATATGTTGCAAACATCTGGATATTCTGCATACATCTGTACAGATGACTGGTATGGCCTGTAGAGTTTAACATGGTGCATGTAAAGAAAATGCCATTAATAGGCTCTTTAAAGTATTGCCATGGGGAGGGGTTAAACAGGCCTTAAAGTAGTATAACTAACACACACAACAGCTACAGTTGATATGCTTCACACACAAACACACCCAGTGCTATAGTTGACTGTATTAAGATTCAAACACCTACCCATTTACTTGTATGTATGAGAGTGCTGCCTACTTACCACACATGCCATGAAGCTTATAGGGCTAACTGTCCAAAGGTACTTCTAAGGTGAATGACATCAGCAGCTATTGTAAAGCAGGACAATGGAAAGTGTACTGTGTGGAACAGACCACAAAATGGTATAATCAACACATACACAGTTGCCAGTGCTGAGATTAAATCTCCTATCTATCTAGTCATTTGTACTATAGGGCTACACAGTTATTGCACATGCCACAGCACTCATAGGGCTGGCAAGAATCCAAAGATACTTATAAGCTAAATGACATCAGCAGCCCTTGTAAAGTAGAGCTATGGAAAGTCTACTTGGTGGAACAAGCCTCAACATGGTATAAGAAACACACACAGACAGGGGATATGCCCCCCCCCACACACACACACACACACTCATAGTAGCTAGTGTTGAGATTAGAACCCCTACCTTTCTAGTTATTTGCACTATAGTGTTGTGCAATTATTGCCTACACCACAGAGCTTATAGGGCTGAAGGCTGTTCAAAGGTACTTCTAATGTGAATGACATCAGCAGGCCTTCGAAAGTAGGGCAATGGAAAGTGTACTGGGTGGGATTGGGCTCAAAATACTTTAATCTACAAACATGTGCACATACATTTGCCATGACCAAGATTAGAACTCCTACCTATCTAATGAGTTGTACTACAGTGTTATGTAGCTATCAGACATACCACAGAGCTTATAGGTCTGAAGGCTGTCCAAATGTATTTCTAAGGTAAATGACTATGAAAGGGGAGTGTTAAGTTATCTTCCTCTCTGCAATACAAGTAGTGTAAACCAGTTTCACAGCTTTGTCTTAATACACACACACACACACACACACACACACACACACACACACACACACACACACACACACACACACACACACACACACACACACACACACACACACTCACACACACACACACACACACACACACATACACACACACCTACTCACACACACACACACACACACACACACACACACACACACACACACACACACACACACACACATGCACACACACATGCACACACAATGTCAGGTGTTGTGAGATTACAACCCCTACCTCACTACTATTACACAATGGAGCTCACCTTCATGCTGGCACATGCCACTGTTTGCAACTGGTGTGCAACTGTCTACAACCGGACATCACTGTATGCCTTTCAGGGTGTCTCTGTCTATGACTCTCTCTCTCTCTCTCTCTCTCTCTCTGTGTCCCTCTCTCCCTCTATCACTGTCTATCTCTCTTTTCCACATATGTCTATGTGTGTGTATGCTTGAAATATATTTATATGTAGCCCATATATATGCAAGTGTCTCACACTCAACAGATGCAGTTATAGCACATCTGGGCCACCTAGAGATAGCTGAGGATAATCCTGTGTGGTCAATGTGGGTAGAAATAGTTAAGATGTACATAGCTGTCTGTATGCAAAGATATATATGCACAATACAGTTGTATAGTCCAATGTGGGTTTAGACATGGGCTTTAATTCTCTAAGTGTAGGAACATGCCCAGTATGACCTTCTATAGTAAGAGCAGGAGTCCATTCCAGAGATAGCTGTACTCTGGTCCAGGGTTTTGTGTGCTACAGCCATACCTGTCAACTTGTTAGTGCAAGAACTGTGGGGGTCAATGGGCTAAACATAGGGAGATATTTTAAATATTGCTCTTATACACTTAGACAGTTGCTAGAGTAATAGGGCTTGTTTTAGCAGACATCTTCTGACATATATGACATCTGAGATTGAAATGTATGGCATTACTTACTGACATAAATTCTCAGATCATCACAGTGATTTACCAGAGGCATAAAAGTTTTATGATGAGCACACCAAAATTATGAGCCAAATTATAGATATTCCGGCCAAATCCGGCCAGTTGAGAGGTGAGGTTACAGTCAATTGGCTGATGAAACTGTGTAAGCAGTCCAGCACCTCAGTCATATACTGGCTGTGTATCTCCTGGTTGTGTGGTATCCTTCTTAACTGAAACATCATTTCCTGGTGTGGGTACAGAGTGCATTGTACTGAACAGACATTTTCATATTATGTGTGGTATATTCTATATATTACTGTGATTTCCTGGTATGACAGTGGCAGAGCAGTAGAGAGTAATGTGGTGAACCACTAACAGTTGTTTAAAGGTTCATACGTATAGGTTTGTTATAAATTGTTCACAGTACTGACACAGTAGGGAGGCAGCCATTTATAACCTGGCACTATGCTGACTTTCAGAAACCTGCTGTCCTACTAGGCACTGTGTAGGTTACTCCAAGCTGTGTGCAGTCCAGATGTGTGGCCCCCTGTCCATGAATTGTCCAGCTTTCCTACAGTAATGGATATTGACTTGTGGATGGTGTGTACTACTCCTACCATATGTGTAGCTGACATGCAATATAATTTGCAAAGACAGTCTTTAAACATGGAGCCTGTCAAACACAGTACTGTACTTAGACCACTGAGCCACAACAGCCAACAGTAAGTGCTGCCTACTTTCTGAGAGTATCAAGCATGTGTATATAGAACTCATTGACCTGGCATATTGTGGACATGCTACAAGTTAGCAAGCTGATTGGGACAAACCTGGGAATGTGCGCTCTCCTGCTATTACCCTACAAACATAAATGTTCCTGCATTTCTATGGGAATATGGGTGTGTTGGGGGAGGGGGGCATACCTCTAAACTGTACACATTTCCACAGACTGTGCAAATGTTTGCTTGACATTTTGGTTCCATTTTGCATAGTATTGTGCTTGTCTTGGAGAATATTGTCATATCACTAGAGAGCAAAGTTTAGACAGTTATGACAGTCATTTGAGTTTCAGACTTCTTATCCTTCAGAGACTTAAGGCAACTGTAAAACCTGCTGTGATATTACTGTGTACTTTGTAAATGGTATACTTCATCATTGCACCTATTTGTGGGCCTTTGCCACACATTTCTTTCTGGCTTTGTACAGCTGACTTGCTGTGAGAGGCTGAGAAGTGTGTATGGGACTCCAACATTGACATCCATGAATGTGACCTATGACCTCTCAGTTTGTTAGTACCCCACATATACTGCAGTGGGTTTTGTCACCTAGGAGACTACTGCATATTCTGAGTAAACCAGCATTTGGTGGACATTTCCTGTTGTCCCACATAGCTTTCAGTTGTCTGCTGCTATCCAAGTAGGCCACCCCATTCCCTTACATACATGCAGCGATACCATAGATATGCCAGCACAATGTAATATGTCATTAACTTGTTGTTAAGAAGAGTGACTTAGCTTGTGCCTGCATCAGTTGTGAGGACAGTGTTTGAGGGCTGACTCTGTTGGATGCACACAGTACACAGCTTATACATGGTAAGGTACAGGTAGAGTGAAGTGTGTGGCATCCTTTTTACTGTGTGCATGTGTCAGAGAGAGGTGTCAGTCCCTGGGTCCCTAGGGTGTCAGTGTATGTGCTATGCATTGCCTCTTTGCCAAGGCCAGGGTGTACTGGGCATGCCTACGTCTGCTTACAGGTAGAGGCTCAGGGGCTTCCTCCTCTGAGTCCCCCTGTGCATGTGGGGACCTTGGCAATGGTGATGGGCTGAGTCCCCCTTCCCTGTGATTTTCCTGCAGCAGCTGTTTCTGCAGGATCATGTTGTGTAGCATGGCAGATACTATGAACATGTGTACACATGTGGCTGGAGAGTACTGCAGGGCTCCTCCAGATATGTCAAGGCAGTGGAACTGCGACTTGAGCAGCCCAAACTCATGCTCTATAATGTTTCTAGTTTGTGTGTGTGTGCCTCATTATGGCGTTCTTCATTGTGTGTTTGTGTGTGTGCGTGTGTGCGTGTGTGTATGTGTGTGTGTGTGTGTGTGTGTGTGTGTGTGTGTGTGTGTGTGTGTGTAAGTGTGTGTAACTGTACATTTCTGATGGGTGTCATCATCCACGGTTCCAGTGCGTAGCCAGGATCCCCCACAAAATGGCCATATGGGATTTCCCCCCTGGCAAATGCCTGGTACAGATGTGAGGCATGCCAGATGTGGGAGTCATGATAACTGCCAGGGCTGCCAGCACACACATTGATGATAATGCTCTGGGTATTGCACATGACCTGGCAGTTGATGGAGTAAAAGCCCTTGTGGTTGACATAGACTCTACCCTCTTCACCGGGTGGTGGTTTGATGTGGACAAGGGTGCAATCTATGGCACCCAGTACCTCTGGGTAGTTTGCTACATGGTGGAGATGCATATTGCTGGTCCTCTCCTCAGGGGTTCTGGGGAAATAAATGTGTCCCTTGGCATGTCTTAGCATCACATCCAAGAACTAGTGAAGTACCTTGGATGCGGATGACTGTGAGACCCCCATGATGTCTCCAGTAGGTCATTGGAAAGTACCTGTAGCTACTATTCTTAAGGGTACCCATATCTTTGTTTTGACTGGGATGGGTTCCCATCTGTTGGCTCTGTTTCTCAGGTGAGGGCGGCAGAGCTCGGTGAGTTGCTGAAATATGTCCCTGTCCACCCTGTAGCACTCTACTATCTCCAGCTCATGTAGCCCCTGAAAGGTTACCCTGGGTCAGAACACTCTTCTCCTCCCCAGTCTGGGCTGGTTGTCAGCATCATCCTCATCACTGCCTTTAGTCTGTAGCATGTAGAGATGTATCAAAGCAGCAGCAGCCCCTATCATTTTGTCAGTTAAAATTCCCAAGCGTGTACTCCAATGGTGCAGAGTTTGTGGGAAAAAAGACTGAAGGGTGTTTGCATACTTTATACTGGTGTTCTGCAGATGCTGCCTGTGTGATTGGCTGACTATGATACATTCCACCTGCCAGCTATATTATCGAGGGATTTGAATGGGCCACTGTGACTGGCAGAGGCCTTATTAGTGATTTGTAGTTAATTTCCTTTATTCTGCTATTTCCTTTTATTTTTTTCAATTTCCTCTATGTTTAAATTCCGCTACGCACCACACAAACCCGTGGAGTTAGTGTAAACAATGTTGAGCAGAAAGGCCCCTCCGACAAACACTGGCAGGCTTAGCTGTCCTCAAACCAGCTAAGCAGCCTCAGACACATCTCATTGCTTAACTGTGCTTAGCTAAGCACAAATAGAAGCCGTGGAGCTCCAATGTGCTTATACCAAGCATGACACACCCCCTTTTCATGTCAGCTGCTTCTTCTGCCTAGACCAGAGATTTATAGCTCCTACACAGTTAGGTACCCATGGACACAGTCTCCAATTTTGCTTTTCAATAAATTTAGCTCATTTACATACCCCTACTGGATTATACCCTAGTTACACCACTACACCAGAGACTATGTCCTTAGCAACCACTGTTACCTGTCATTATGAGTCTGCATGCTGTCCAGTAAAATGGCAAAATTAATGGTTTACATTTAATTGCTTTTTTACTATTTTATTTTTATTTTCTGCACAATCACGTTTGCACACCACTGTTCTTCGTTTAAACAGCCCCATATACACACACAAAAAAAACTTTTGATTTTTACAATTTTTCAACACTTTGGCATGCAATGGTCATAATTTTGGCCATTGGCATGCCTAATGAACATAATAATTGCCTTATTTTAAGTTGTCATGCCCCCATTTTTATTTTTGCAGTACCACATACATTTCTGCTGCGGACACGGCTCCAACACAGATGCCTGTCTGTTTCTTGGATTGCAAATTAACTCATGTGCATGGTTTTCACCAGCAAATTAGGTGATTTGCATTATTCCATCACATTCATGCCAGAATAGTAGGAGGCTCATGCATGCACCCAGCACTGTTTCCTGTATCGTAAAGGCTCCAAACTCTGTGTTTGAGCAGTGCCACTATTCTTACATGGAGATTAGCTCCATGTAAGCTTTATTGAATTATCCTATCTATCTTTCTTTTCCTTATCTTACTCACTTAGATGCTGACGAAGCTGGATTGTCTAAGTATTTCAACAACAGTAAATAGTCTGACAAATGGGACTTTGTGATCTCAGTTTCCGTCCTAATCCTTTTAGATGTGTCTAAGGGGTATCTTCTAGGCCTGTTATGTATTTTTTAATGATTTGCATTTTCCTTCCCAATACAAAATCCAGTAATATGCTAACAAATCAAATTTGAACCTCAATATCAGCTACAAAGAATATTCTACAAATAGTATTTCACTTTCTGCAGTATTAGAATCAATGCTCATCTCTTACTATGCATACTAACAGAATTAAATGTAGGCTTTTTACAAGTGAAACAAATGTGATTGATTAATATCATATACTGAATATTAAAATCTTGAAAATAGTGTACTACAGGTTTTTCTATATTATTATTTAGGAGTGTTTTTTTTTTAAAGAGGACCTAAAATCCAATACACATTTTAACATATCATAAAAACTGACTGTTAGAATCCCTCGACAGGGTGAAGCATTATTTAAGAACAAAATTTAAAAGATCTTTAATTTTGCCTCATTTATCCAGTCTGATTTTAGAATTATCTTTAATTTTTGCCTTACTCACTCAATTTTCATATTTCATTTGCTACTACCAGTATCCCCTGTGCTTCATCATAAGAAAATGTATTTTTATTTCTTTAACCATTATATTCTTCTAGAATAGATTGATAATGTTTAAGTAAGGGGACACCCATATTTAGGATACATTTTTTGTGATCTTTCTAACTTGGTCCAATATTCACTTACAAAGCACATAATTGATATATGGTATGGTATGGTTCAGATAACATTTTGAGATCTTTCGACCTTGGTCTGACATTTACTTGCAAAATACATAATTATGATATGGTGTGGTATGGTAACACAAAGAATAAAATAAGTAGAAAGCTATATACACAGCTGATTTCATCAAGATGTTTTTCTTCTAGCAAAATGTTTAAAAATAGATTATTATTATTATTATTATTATTATTATTATTATTATTGTTATTATTATTATTACTATTATTATTATTATTATTATTACTATTATTATTGTTATTCACTTTCTTAATAGGGATTGTGATGGACAGGCATGTAATCCCACCACTTGTCACCAACTTTTGTTTGACAGTAAGATGCTACAGTATCATAATCCACACTGCTGACCAGCAAATGATATTGCAAGGATGAATGACCTTGGGAACATGCAGAAAATTTACAGTGCTGTTTTGGGTAACAGCCAGCGACCGCCCTACCCAAATAAGCATTACATTGTACAGCTTCAGATTAATGTTACAGTCACTGGCTTCCCGGGGTTCCCCTCCTCAGACTTAGTCCAGTATTTCCCTTTGCATGTTACCAACAGTAATTGGTACTTAGTAAAGATCATTTTTCATACAAACATACATGCAATATTTTCATGGAGGGATTGATGACATCTCTCAGGTAACAACACCGCCTTTCCAAGTCTTTACATTATTGTTGTTTCCCATTAGAACACTTTTGCACATAAGGAGCCATTTACTGTTAAAACAAAATTTTTAAATATTGTCCTGGTGGCTAAAACTTGAGAAGCATGTCTTCAAGAGGTTAAGGCTAACATAATTAGCATACCATTCCAATACACATGCTGTAACACATTGCCTGCCAAATGTGTAATGTGCTTTTAAAGATGTGTTTGGTACCTTTAAGCACGAAATAAGGAGTATGGAATAATCTTACAACAGTTAACTAGATAACAAGGATTTCAATAGCAATATAGGTCGTATATAAGAAGGTCACCAGAAAGCAGCAAACTAGGACGTTAATTCCTAAACTAGAGGATCATTTGAAGGAAGACACTGGACACATGGAATTGGAGATCCCAGTTGAAGCTAATATGTGAAGTTTGTCTCATGGAAGAGTTAAAACCTAAGACTAAGCAAAGCCTGCAGATTTGGACTTTTGTTAAAAAGACATCCTGGAGGGACTGTGGACTTTGAATCTTGGTAAAAATCAACCTAAGGTAATATTTGATTTCCATGGATCTGCAAAGCAAAGAGGGCTATGATTTTGGGTTTCTTTTGATTTGTGACTGTAACCCTATATTTTTATAAAAATCTTTCCTACACTATCTCTCTGAACTTATAAAGGCACAGAATGAGGGAAGTTCATCAGACCTCCTGGCATGTTTCAGATTCTCAAGGTACTTCTGCTCTCAAATATCTATCATACTGAAGCTTTAATTCTCTGCAGTTCTATGACTTTTGTGCTCCTGTCATGGTTCACTGGTGACTGCAGCTATGGAGGAATTATTGCAAAAATTTGAGCATGGCACATGGTCACTGACATAAAGATAGTGCACCCACACAGGCAGGTAGTCACATGCCAGTGTAGCAGCCCAGCCTATGGCAATAAAGACTATGAAAACACTAACCAGAAAAGGAGACCTAAAGTGTTATTTGGTGGCATTGGAGTACTATGCAACCCAAGATAACCAGACGGAAGCTGAATGAGCAAGAATGATGTCATCACAGCAGACAGGAGAGGCACTAAAATGTTCATGGATATGGGAGGAACTGATTACTTGAGCTAAAATCAAATCTTATGATCCTAGCTGGTTTTAGGCATCAGCAAACCCTGCATTTGCTGTGGGGCCCTGGTCATATGGTACCCATAAACAAAGTAAGTTGTCTTATTTTAAATGTTATCTTATTTCAGTACTTTGTTTTTGTCAAACCCTCAACAGCTAGAACAATAACTGTCTGTGCTTAATAAAACAGGTAGGCAGTAATAACTCAGGATGAAGAATCCCAAGGACTGACAGCACTTCTCATTTAAAATTCGTAGAGATCACTGTTTCTAGTAACAGTGTTCTGTCAACTAGCAGGCATCATGGTTTCATTAAATGTTTTACTGCTGACATAGTGTCCTTGATAAATCTTGCTGGTCGGCATTCTCTACACCAAAACTAGCATCCTATCCCGTGTTAGACACCTTTAATACCAACAATTGTGAGAGGCCCCTTAAACATCCTTGAATGTGTGGGGGCCCTGCAATAGCTACCACTATTTGGGAAAAATAAGGATAAAAAAAATCATTTTCCGATTATATGCTTTATCCAAAACAGGGTTATGATATGATCCTGTTAAAAAGCTAGCAATCAGTGAATGAATTAGGGGTAGTTTACTCTTCCTGGAAGACTTATAAATACTGGCAGATCTCCAGATACTATTATTATCAACTTCTTTCTCAAAGAATTCTTGACAAAGCTAAAACTAGAGGAATAAAGGCTCAAAATCAGAAACAAATTGTTAAAGTATTATTCCATTTCACTTAAAAATGAATAGAAGTATGTGTTTTTGTGATAGACATGGTTTGTCAGTGATAGTGTCCATGTGTGTGTAAAATATAACTGTTTTTATTTGTGGATAAACAATAATGCTGGGCACATACATAACTCTTCTGGGTAGCAGTAAAAAAGGAAGTTAACTATCCTTCAAAAAATAAGTCATAAAATACTTTACAGAATATTCAGACCATTAGAGCTTCAAAGAGTTTGCGGGCCCCACACACCAGACTCTATAAACCATTTTTTCACTGGGCTTAGTGGTGGCCTCTGAACTCAACCAGACGCTTTTGAAAATCAGCCCTGTTCAAAAGTGTACAGAAGGTTGATGTAGCTGGTGTGAGGGAATGGGAGGGGGGTGTGTTCGTTATTTTTTTAATTTCCCTCATAAAACTCAGAGGTGCGCATAAGAGATTGTTATAACATGTGTTGGGGCTGTAAGAGTATGTTCAATCTTTCTTTTATTTCTCTCACAAATCTCAGAGGTGTGCAAAAATGGCCACTATAGCTTGTGTATTGGCAGTATAATGTCTAGGAGTAATGACTTGGAATACATTACTCTAATTATCATTTTTTCACATTCCTGAAAATTACACAACAGCCTAATACATGGTTAACTTCCTTTTGGTAGATATGAAAGGAAGAACAGTTTGTCCCCTATGCATTTGGATACAGTTTCATATTAAAATGTACATTTATTGTATATAAGAATAGTAATTGGACAGTATGACCTTGGATGATTTGACCCCAAACTATTTCACCCCAATTAAATTTAATTAAGGACGTTACTATTTTATTTAACATTTTAAATATTAAAATCATAACAGACTTCCCATACATGTCAAACAGAGTACCTCACTAACCCTCTTCAACGCAACCTTGATGAGTAGATGGGAAAACCACAAATTTGTCCCAGGGATTCCACCTTTGTCCCTCATTGACAGGGGTGACAGGTGCTGACTGAGGTTTCTTTTTGGGGGATAAACTCTTGGCTAGGCTTTTAAGGGCCTCAGGGCCATTAGCCTAGTACCCTCCTATGATCCTATGATTCTATGATCCTATAAGAAATCAACAGTAATATTAGTATCATTTTATTTAGATCAAATGGTAATTTTTTAACATATTTAATATTTTTAAATATAATCAATTTAATTAACAGTTTTTAAAATGTTTATAATAAAATTAGTGTAACTGAATATACATAAGAAGTTATTATATTATTTAACATTTTAAACATAAGAAATTAACATTAATATTATTATTATGTTATGCTGATCAAATGCAAACGTTTTCTTCTTGTCATTTTATTAGCGACCAGCAGATGTTGAGATATTTTCAGTGTGCTATGGTCTAACTGTACTTTTGATTTGTTTTGCCTTTCTAAAATTACATTGTGGCTTGTATTGGATTATTTCTGAATACTAGATCAAGATGGCAACAAACTCTGGTAATTTTGAATTTATTTCTATGTAACAGCAAATGTTTCTACAGGATTTTGATGGCTGTCTACATTTTGAAATTGTGATCTCAATTCAATGTGGGTTTTCTTGTAATTATAGTTTCAGAATTTCTCTTCTGTTGTTCCATGATTCAAACTAGTATAACTGAAGTTTTTTCTGTGTATATCAAGTTTTAAAAAATGTAAGTTTAAGTGAAAATATTGATTGCAGATGTTACTCCTTTTCTTTGTTTCAAAATTATCTATTAAATTCTTATTTAAAGATGCTTTTATTTTTAGTCATGCTTTTGTTTTTTCTAGTTTTGTCTCCTCTTCCTCCAACATGATTGTATCATGTTTCAGTTGATCACTTTGAGTAATATTTTCATCTGCCTTTACTGGTTTTAAGCTATTATAACAATAACCATTGTAGTACATGTCTGTCTTTGCATTGTTTTAATGCAAGGGTCATAATATTCAGGGTCAAAATGTCCTGTAACCAGTGTGAAGAGCCATGCAGCATATATATGTACAGATAACAGTAGACATTTGTGACTTTACTTTCATCCCAAACTAACATTGGAGGAATGCAGGGATGGTGTGAAGTCCCCTCTCTGGGCCAGTAATCAAGGAGACTGAATCCTCACCACTGACACTGGAGAGGGACATTCACTTGGAAAAAAAAATGGATATGCCTAGTATTTCCAGATGCAGCTCTCTGCATCAAGCATGATTTCCCTTAAGAACACAGAGGGAACACACTCAGTTCAGGGTCCGGATTTCTCTATCTGTCTCCCTCCAGGTCCCCAATAAGACTCCCCACTAGTCCAGATATAGGGTTTAGAACTCAGCCGAGTATCCAAGCCAAGTCCTTCAACAACCTCTCTAGAAAACTAGTGCTTTGTGTCCCTACTTCAAGTAGCTGAAACACACACTTTGAGATTTGGTTTTCACACACACACACACACACACACACACACACACACACACACACACACACACACACACACACTCTTGGAGAAGGCTATGCCCCCTTCTGCCAAGACTATAAGGTAGGTACACTGCTATGAGACACCCCAAAGCCAGCTAATCTAAGGTTCTTGCAAGGGTATCCAATTATACTGAGTGAAATTAGTATTAATACAAATGGTAGTTTGACCAACATAGTAAGGCTTCGAGGAATGCCCACAGTGTCACCAAATAGATATAAGTCATCTCAAAGTTTAAAATATTCTCTAAAGGACCAGCCACAATGAAAAGTGTAAATATATTTATTAACAAATAATACAAGAATACAAACATACTAAATATCTATTTACAATAAATACCAGAGTTTCATTCACAGGAAATATTAAAAACAACACAGGTGGAAAGGTTCACAAAGTTACAGAAAACAATACTTAACTAATCTCACTATATTTTCTTGAATGATCTAAAGAATTATTATTCCCTGGTTATTTACAAGAGCAAGGCAAGATGAAGTAGGTGAGAGATCCTTCTTCGTCAGGTTACAAAAACAGAGAGCTCTGAGACCCCAGTCTCACCTAGTATTAAACATTATTTTTAGTGATGGATTACAGAATGACATCACATACATCTGGTCAGTTGACTTCTGGTTCCCATGGAAGCCCCCTTGGCCAGAAGTTGTCAGGAGTTAGCACATAGGTGTCAATGTCACACACACAGAGCCTTGCTAAGATCTGCTGCAGCTCCTGGAAGTCATAAAAGAAATTCAAACCTCCACTCTTCCAGAGTAGCAATTAGTTTACCCCAATGACAATGCAGGAAGCTACCTACAGTGCAGACTTTTTGTCTCTGGCTGCATTGATGACTGTAAGATAATATCTTCATGGCCTAGGCCCAATAATTTAATTAATTATCATTTCCAAAGTCAGGTGGATTGAGACTAATATTTTCTCTTCCAGTATCCTCTGTTAAAACATATACATTTATACAGTTACAAAAACACATACATATTTCTTTTTTTTCTGTCCAGCAGGGTGTACTTTTGGTACATTTTTAACACAAGCATCTGTACAAATCAGTTTGATATACAAATGACATATAATTCTTTACAATATTTCAGCTAGCTATGCTGGCATATGTTACACATCCACTGCCCTACTTCTCCAGGCATAGTTGTCAATACCTCACATCTTGACAATTTCTGACTGTGGATTTTTTTTTTTTTGGGGGGTGGAGATGGAGACAGTCAGTATGGATTATGTATCCTCTAAAACATTTGTCTTTTTACTCTGTTGTGAGCTACTATTTTGTCTGCTTTGAACATAAGCCTCGGACACAAATTATGCTTCTTCAAAGAAAAAACATGACTGAATTTATTTTCTTTTCTTACTCATAGCTTTGTTCAGAACATCAATGGATCAAAAGGCTGTGGAAATGTACTAAATGCACCATAGAATATTCATAACTCTGTAGTTTGAGGGATCCTGGTGGTTTTCATATACCGTTATTACTGTGTTTTCTTAGCCAATTAATGTGTATTTAAAGGATGCAGGGAACAGTAGTGTTGAACAGTAACAGTGGATTTCTTTCCTTTGTTATAATTTTTGTTCAGGTCATCATTGGATGAAAAGTTTGTAAGAAAGTAATGGCATCTGGAAAAAGCTGAAGAATAAGGCAAAAGATGAGGAAAGGAAGAAAAAAGTAATCTTTGTGGTGCGAGCAACCCAGTAGAAACTGAGGAGCACTAGAGAATGTGTACAGAGGGGTGGGTGAGTGCCATGGAGCACCCTTTTACTTAAGGCCAGCTAAGTACATAGGATTGCAGTATAACATCACTAAGTGAGATGGACCAAGATGGTTTGTTACACAGGCATGTCATAATGTAAGACCATTGTAGCTACAGTTCAGTCTATGCATACTACTCCTAAAACTATGCATTATGAACTACAAGGTTGTTTAAGAGGGGTGGCAGTTGCTGGGTGATACTTAGAGTGAAAGTCCATGGGCCCTTAACATGACACTTGCAGGGGCCCTCAAAATTACTAACACCAGCCCTTCTTGAGATAGAATGTTTAGGCAGCATTGCACTATGAGATGCGAACAATACAGTTCATAAATAGACTTTTAAGGTTGATAAACTGGTAAGCACACAGCAGCATAATTTAAAGTCAAAATCTTTGAATATAACCTAATGGTAACAATAAATTGAAAATGCTATAAATCCTAGCAGTAGACAATTCAAAGAACTTTGCCTAGTAATTTAAGAAAATATGTATTTCAAAGTGACCCAAAGGACTCTAATAGGCTAGTAACTTTAGTACAACACTTAATAGTGTATACTATAAACACCACCCAAATCAGTGTGAACTGGAACATGGAAAATTACTTAAAAAAACACTTGTTTCAAAAACTTTTTATTCACCAGTTGAGCGCTTTTGTTCCCTAAAGGATGGAACTTCATCAGAACAGAGTTCTAAATTTTACGTTGTTGCTAGTATAGAAATGAGTATCGCTAGCACATGAAGAAATCCAAACAATTCTTGAGAAAACATTGCACACAGAGAGTGTAGGATGAGAGAAAATCCATGGATATATTGTCACAGGCTGATACATTTGACAAAAAAAGAGGTAGACCAATAGTTTGATACACCCATTCTATACCAAAGTGGGTGATGCAAAGTAGAGCAGTGATACTCCCATGGATTCAGAATCAAAACCTGGAGATGGGAACTGGCACAGAAACAACAAAAGGAAATATAATTTTATTGTGTTTAGACAGTTAAAGAGATTCTATCTCTTATTAAAATTATGTCCCATGGATAGGGCAACTGAACTCCAAAACTGTAAAGCATGTTAGTGTAAATATTGAAGATAAATTGAAAGAAAACCCTGAATTAAAAGTCTCTGCATTATAGAAAGTTAGAAGAAATGTGAATATGGAAACAGAGATGGCAAAACACAGAAAAAGGAACGCACATGAGTGAGGGGCCCTCAGGATAAGTCCTGAAGGAGAGAAAAACAGGATAATTCAGAGTTCTGAGCCAATTTCTCCTAGTGTAAATCAGAGAATGCAAGTAACAGTATACTCAAAGCAACAGGAAATTAGTAAAAGTAATGATAAAGTTCATTCTAACAAAGCTTTTGTAGTGGGATAGCAACATTTGGGTGGATAAGAAAAGATGGTATCCACTTCCATTAAGGCAGAGGGAAGCAGAGATAGAACAGATCACTCAGGAGGCCTGCGGTGATAGCAGATAAAGTAAAGCAAAGAATGATTTTTGTTTAGAACTCCCTTTTGCTGAATGACATATAAAAGAAGCTGCAGTAACAATGCTTTTTTGGTGGAAGAAGCTATACCTTCCACTTCAAGGCAATTTATTCATGAAAGTAACTCTGAGTTAGTGGACTTACAGAAAACCTGCATAAATGTTAAAGAGGCACAATGAGAAGATGATACTTCAAGCAGGGCAAGAGAAAATGCAATCAAAGTTGTATTATAAGATATTGAACAGTGTATTCCTATTACTTCTTACCCTTAGTCCAAATTAAAAGATGATCTTTTATATAGAGTAAAAAATGGAAGAAATTATGTATCACTATTTAATATCAAAACCGTATAGACCAATAATGAAGTTAGTCAATAGTCATGTATTAGGAGGTCAATTAGAGATAGAGAAAACTAAGATAAAGATTTTTAGCCAAAAATACTAGCCAAGCATAAGGACAGAAATAGAAAACTTTTGTGCTTCTTGTCCAAAATGCCAGCAAACTGCACATCATCCTGGATGAAAATTACTCTCGATCTAAATGTGTATCATATAGTTTTCGATTATATTGCTATGGTCATCATGGGGACATTATGAAACCTGGCATTTGGGTACTAGTGCATGATAGTTATAATAGTCTATGCTGCCAAATTTCCAGAAGCAGTGCCATTATACAAAACTAATGCTAAGCTTTTGCAAGGGAACTGGAATTGTTTTTCACCAGAGTGCATATTCCTAAGGAGATACTTACTGACTGATGCACTCACTACATTTATGTTGAGTACTGCATCATTAAAGTCAATGCTTTGAACAATTGACAAAAACTGTCTACCGTCTGCATGCTAATCGATTAGCAAAAAGTTTCAAAAAAACTGATGCATTTAGAAAAAAAAATGAACTCTGTTGTTACCATACCCACTTTTCAGATGGATGTATCCCATTTGAACTTCTGTTTGAGGAAACAACATCATTTAAAATTGTAACAGAACACTATGTTAGTTGTCAGGCTAGATCAATGCTGAACATTGTATTTATTTAACATCTGTTAACTGGGAAAGTCCAACTTGGAACAAGGCCGATTTTCAGTGGAGGCCCAGGGAGAAACACTCCAGACATATGTCTTTGTAATGTGGGAGGAAACCAGAGTACCTAGATAAAACTCACACAAATACAGAGAGGACATGCAGACTACACAGAGAAGGCAGTTCAGCCGAGAATTGAACAGGAGAACTTCTTGCTGTTAGGCGACAACACTACCGCTGCACCACTGCACTGTCCATATGCCCATGGTAAGGAAACATATGCATAGAGTCTAGGAATTGCAACAAGTTTATAACAAGAATGTCCAATTTAGAAATTTAACCCAGGAGATCAGGTGAAAGTGTGAGTGCCCTCCATGGAAAACACATTTCTGGCCAAATGCCTTAGGTAGTAGAATAAATACAATTAACTATAAAGAGAAAGATAGAGCAAATATACTATGTCAATGCATTCAAGTAATAGACTGATGTAGACAATTCTGCTGAGACCTTTAAAGATGAAGTTCATACAAGAAAGAACAGGAGATCTTTACCTAAAGTACATATAGAGGGATACTTCTTATAATTATGAAAGGAGAAGATGAGAGATTTTTTTGCTAGGAAATAATAGAGCATTCTCATAAACACTGGGAAGAACTAAGCCAATAGAACATAATATAGAGATGACTCCTGGATCCCAGGATCACAAGAAATACAAGGAAATTGAGTCACAGGTCCATTTGTACCTTGTCAGTACCCTCCCTCATACTGTACACCCTTCAGAAGAAAGGCAAAGCAGATCAGTCCCAGAATAAATTTTTGGATACATTTCCAATTATTCACACATACTTTTAAGGACACTGGGATGTCACTTGCAGGGGAAGTTTGTTCCACAGGTAATATAGGCATTTATGTGCTGGTGTGGATTTAAGTCTCTAATTCTGGTATTAGAGGAGCTATACGACTTGCAAAGATATAGCAGA
Organism: Protopterus annectens; assembly: GCF_019279795.1. Taxonomy (NCBI): domain Eukaryota; kingdom Metazoa; phylum Chordata; order Ceratodontiformes; family Protopteridae; genus Protopterus; species Protopterus annectens. The sequence goes on along the minus strand of NC_056734.1, from coordinate 637,370,114 downwards.
TCAAGAAAGATATAGCCCCTAACAGTATGGAACACAAGGTAAAGATCACTCCACATGAGTCTATAAGACATTTAGTAAATGGATAGCACTTTAAGCCTTTTCTAGTAGCTTGGAGACTTTAGGCCAGCAATCTTCTTGGAATCCAAAGGGATTATTCTACTTGGTAACTGGTCCGATTAGAGATGCACAAAAATAGGTGAATCTTCTTATAACTTTTTTAGTTACTTATAAAGTTTTTTATACAGGCATGTCCAAGGTCAGCTCCCAGTGTTCTCTCCAGTCTATCCGATAGATCTGGGCATCTTGAGGCAATGTAGCAATTGCTTCATGTACACAGACAACCCTCTCCTCCTACCACCCAACACCACAACCTGTGAGAGATGCCCTTATCTAGCCAAACTGAAGGTAAAGCTCTCTCCAACCAAGACTGAACTTGACAGTCAAGAGGAGAAGGTAAAGACTTGTACCACACCACACTCATCACATAGTCCCACTAAATCTGCACCACTAAAATCCGCACATAGAAACACAAAAACATTCGCAGAGGCTCTCAATAATAATCTGCTCAAGCAACAGAGACCTCAAAAGCAGAAATGCAAGCAACCTCCACCCCCCAACACAACCCAAATGACACATAGCCCACAGACTCAGTGTGCCAATAAACCACAGCCCATAAGGCAAACCAATGTACCCAACACACTAGTCATATGTGACTCTATAGTCAGGCACACTGATGACCCACTCACCAGGCCAAACAAGGAGAAGGTTACTGTCAGCTGCCTGTCGGGTGCCAGGATCTGCCACATAATCCACGCACTCAGGTCACTCCACAACAAGTACAGATATGACTCTGTCATTGTCCATGTTGGTGTGAATGACCTGAGATGTATCTCCCTGGACTACATGAAAAAAGACATGGAAGAGCTCTATAATGTTGTAGGCCAGGCAGGTATGACCCTATCCCTGAGTAGCATCCTGCCATTGCCCAGAATGAATCCGCAGTACAAGGACAAAATGATTGACTTCAACAATTGGCTAAGCTTTTGGTGTCATTCTAAGGGTATCCAGTATCTATCTGCCTGGGACAACATGGTCAACATGGTTTTCAGGTGCCAAGGTAGCAAGACATTTCCCTGTGGTACAGTTGACTGGGGACACATGGCTGAAGTGACATTTAGCTGCAGAGAACTATAGCTGTTTCCAAATTCCCTGTGGGCAAAGAGAAGCACACACTGCCATGCCTACAGCTTTAATAACCAAATGCATAGGGACAGAAGAATTAATGAGTGTTGTGCTCAGTGTGCAGTATATACATATGTAACTACAACATGTAGAAGTGTGCTACAGCATGGAGGAAATCCTGCAGGCTACTGTAGTCACACTTATGCTCCAGTATGTGTTTTAGGTAATGTTTCCTAGACACTGTGAAGGGGGTAGTGGTCCATACGCACCAATTATAAAGGCACTGCCCATTGTGCACTGCATTTTTACTGCCACTGACATGCCCTCTGTCCAGCCTGCTGCTGATGCCTGCCATACTGCCTGCTGCCTCATGTTCCCTTGGGAACCATAGACATTGTTTTCCCCCTGTGCATTTGGTTATTGAAGTTGTGGGCATGGCAACACATTCTTCTCTTTGCCTACAGGGAATTTGCAAACAGCCATATTTCTCTGCAGCTGAATGTCACTTCAGCCATGTGTCCCCAGTCAAATGTACCACAGGGAAATGTCTCACAGCCTAGGTGCCTGAACCCAGTCAACATACCACGATGCTTTGCCAGAGATGGCCTGCACCTGTTGCCCCTTGGATTCCGGATACTGGCTAAGGTTCTTGCCGCCCCTATAGTGCCTTTTTTAGGCAAGGTTCAAATGACAAATTCACCACTGTAACAGGAACAGGCAAGCAAAAACTGAGGGTAATGCTACTTAATGCTAGAAGTCTAAATCTCAAAATGCACTCACTCACAGAAAAAGAAAGATCCATGACCGGATTAGTTTTGCATGAAGTGTTGTCTATATTGTATGTTGAGGGAGAGGGTTGTTTAACAAATTTGACAGTATTGCACATTTTTGCACTTAAATTTAATCAATTTTCTACATATCACTTTTTAATAGGGTTAGTTCTACCTGCTATGAATTGTTATCAGAGGGAGATTTGACAATAATGAAGCATTGGCAGTCATCTGCAGACTTAATAACCCAAAGGTCCTGATTTCATGTCCAAAGATTTGAGAAGGAGATGCCAAAAAGAAAGGCTCCCGGTAATAAGCCCTATGGCCTACAGCTGGTTACCTTAATACCTGTTGAGAAAATGCCTGCCACCTTAACTGTGTTGGTTCTATTTTTCAGCCATTTGGTTAGCCACCTCACCACATATGGTTCTACTTATAAGGCACTTAACCTATTTACATTGCCAGCATGGGGTATAGTGACAAACGCTCTGGTCAGATCCAAATAAGCTTGTGTGAAAAGAATGACCATTGTCTGCACCCTGTGAGACTTTTCTCAAAGAAGTTAAGTAAATGAGTAGGTAGGAACTCCATTTGACAAAGTCAGATTGGTATGGATCTAGCCTTATAAGGTTTTTGTGATCATTATTTATGGGGTCAGATATGATGCATTTCATGTCTTTGCAAATCAGCTTCATCAGACTAACACATCTGTAGTTTCCATTAGTTGGACTGTACCTAAAAAGTCACTATGAGGACAGTGTGGACTTTAGCCAGTGTGTAGAATATATGAGAAAGTTGGAATGAATGTTAGACTGAGACCTTACTTTGACATTACTCATATATTTAACCCCTCTCTCACATCAGACATTGTCCCAACAGCATTCAAGCACCCATATATAATCCCTCTACTTAAAGTCACATCTCCTAATGGGTAGAAGGGTAATGGACCTATTACTACGCTATGCCCTATTACCAAAATATGTGAAAAACTTTTACACAAGCAACTACTTCCAGCACATTAACAGTGATGGCCTCTTATATGATGCATAGCGTGGTTTTTACAATGCCTTCAGTACCTTTATTACCCAGGCAATGGACACCAATATCAGTTATTGCAATATGGATGAGAGATGTATTACTGCAGGTCTTTTTGTTGTCATGACAAGAGCTTTTGAAGTGGTCAACCATATCCTTCTTCTCAACAAAATCAAATCACTCGACTTTAGAGATAACACTGCCTGTTAGTTTTGCTGCTATCTGAAAGACAGAACCTTCCAGGTCCATAGCAATGTCTCATCCTCTAGTGGTTGTAAACTTAATACAGGTGTACCACAAGGGTCTGTTCTAGGCCCTTTTCTCTTTTTTCTCTTTGTTAGTGATTCCCCCCAGAACTACCAAATCTTAAATTAATAAGATGATGCTCTGCAATCCAATACCTGCCACTATGACCTGCAAACCAAATTATAGAACAATTTCACTCAGTTATGCACCTGATCCACTACTAACAGACTACTAATTAGCCCCAAGAAAACCAACATCAAATTGCCCACTATTCCTCCTATTGTCTTAATGGGAACAGAATACCCAGTGTCAATGAACAGAGGTACCATGGCCTACTACTCATTCTTACCCTTTCGTTTGCCACACACACACACACACACACACACACACACACACACACACACACACACACACACACACATGCAGATTTGCAACTAATAAAGTACTTGATCAATTAAAACTGTGTTACAAGATCAGTCACCTGCTTTCAACTGCTGCTTGCAGGGCCATTACTAAAAATGTTTTAATACCCACCGTGAATATGGCCTTCCTTTTCTTGTTATGCAATCAGCCCACAATAATTGCACAATACAAATGGCTGATAATAAAAGCTGCAGATTCATTCTATTTGTAGACCCCCCCCCAGATACACCACTGTAATTTGCAAAAAAAAAAAAATTCAAATGGCTATCACTGACTCATGGGGCCACTTTTTTCTAAATACACTAATTTGCAAAGTGCTAAAACATGGTCATTGCCTTCATTTAAGAGTGAAACTTCCCTTATAAGACAATCCTTATGTATTCAAAAGTACAGAAGAAACAGTTTCAATCATGGAATGCTATCCATTGAAAACTGCTGTAGGTCAGAGACCCTTCCCTAGACTGTAACCTGCTGGAACCACCTGCAGACAGACATAAAAAAAATCTAAAAACCATTAAAAGCTTCAAAGATGCACTTAAAAGCATCTCTTTACTGAATCTGACTGCAACTGCTACTATCACAATGATTAGGCAAGTTATCATTCCAAATCATGAATATTAAGAATACAAAACCTTCCTCTGCCTCTTAATGTGGCATTGTATACGCAAATCTTTCACATGTATATATAGGAGTTTATGCATTATATGTATGACTGCACTATATTTTCTGCACATCTCAGCTTGTATTTTGTATATATCATTTTTCTTTTCAATGCACTCTGACTGGATTTTAATGTTACTCAATTTGCATTCAATCTTACTGTTTTAAATTTTGTTATGTAGTCATTTTGTATATAATATTGTTGACTGAAAGATAGTGATGTATTTTCTGCTCTTTCAGCATGGGTCATGGCCAAAAAGGGGTCAACAGACCAGTCCACTTACCCAGTGAAAAAATGGTAAATAAATAAATAAATGAATAAATACAGCAGAGTCACAAAAAGCAGTTAACATGAAAAGTACAAAAAGGCTCAAACTGAATATGAAGTAGAACAGCCAGAGAATGCGAGTCCCTAAACCCAATGAAAGTATTACATTCTATAATAACTTTAGGAAACTGAATAGCATTTCAATGATTGATAGGTATCTAACGCCCAGAGTTGATGAGTTAATAGAGATTTTTTGGTAGATCATATGTTTGACCTCAATAGACTTTGTAAAGTATTCTGACAGATATGTATCCTCTGCCAAAGATAACAGCTATTGTAACTCTTGATGGTCTGCTTTAGTGCTTAGTATTACCGTTTGGCATACATGGAGTTCCAGCCACCTTTCAGAGACTGATGGGTAAAATATTGAAGCCTTGCACATGTTATTCTGGTGCTGCTGTAGAGCTAATTGACATAGCAAATCATTCAGAGGATTATGAATCTAACCTGAATTGCAGGCTATGTTACAATCCAGTAAACAAGCAGGCAAACCATAAACACTAAGAAAAGTAAACTGGGTGTGGTAGAAGCCAATTACTTGGAGTATATTTTAGGATGAGGAGGAGAGGTAAGATGACAACAGAGAAAATACAAGATATAAATGACTGTCCTGCACCTAGTACTAAGAGAGGAGAAGGTTTTTACTTGGACTTCCTTGGTACTGCAGAAAGTTTGCTTCTAATTTTGTGACTATTGCCTGTCATTTGACAGACTCACAGGCAGGAAAGCTCTAGGCAAGGTACAATAATCTCTTGAGGCATATAGAGCATTTAATGACCTAAAATACTTCCTATACTGTGCATCTGTGTTAGTATCGTCATACTTCAATAAAAAAATTATACATTTATCACTGACACGGTCAAAGTGAGTTTGGATGCAATGCTATCCCAAAACATTCAGGGTGAGGAGCACCCTGTGTACTATGTCAGTAGGAAGATCAATAATCCAGAAAGGGGATACTCAACCTTTGGAAAAAATGTCTTCTGCAAAATGTTCAGTATATAAATATTGTATAAATGGCAGTACGGTTGTAAAATAACTACACTGGAAGAGGGGAAAAAGAAACATTTTAATGAGTGTTGCAGTGTTTGAAAATATTATCATGCCTTGGTCGCTAAGCAACAATTTGCATTAGTCAGCTAATTAACAAAGTTAATTATCAATTAATGCAGAAAACAAGATGCCTGAAATCAGAAAAACAGGAAGTATATTTTTTTACTAAATTAACACATGGGAAGACAAAGAAACTGAAAGCAAGGAGTTAGAGCTTAGTCAGGGCTATCTGTGGATTGTACCTATGGTTGTGCCTATTTTCTCTACTGTGAACCTGAGGGTTAGGTTTAAGAGAAGCCTACAGTCTTCAGGTTTACATTTGGGGTCGGGCCTTGGTAAGGCCTATAGAGTTGGGTATTTCTAATGTTAAAAGTGAGCCTGTTTACTGGAAAATCTTTGTGAAATGAACATTATGTTAAGGTATGGTTTCTTTTCCTTTTGGAAGTGACAAAGCCAAGTGGGCTGCAATCATTTTCTTTGTAGTTTACTAAATAAACTTGAGTTTGTTTATGTCATGCCTTCTAAGTCTTATACTATTAATAAAACTGGCTTTCCATACTTTAAAATAGTTCTTCCACTATGAGTGAATAAATTGAATGCACCAAGGATTGGAATCCCTGAACTGCATTCACTGAAAGCATCTTCGGACCCCCCCCCCCAAGAAATTATACGTACCAACTCCATGCTCACACCAACTTGAAGAAGGAAGAAATTCCATAAAAATGGAATCACTTCTGGCACAACTTGCAGACAGTGATTTCCTATGAAGGAACTCTGTCAATGAGTGGGAGATCAGACAGTTGAAGCTTGTGTGTTCAACCTTAGTCCAACAGTAGGATAGCCATAAAATAGGGGTCTATATTATTTCATTGAAACTCCAATTCCATCAATACCTATTCGTCGACCCCCTATTCAATGAACTATTCTTTTATCAAATGAACAAATCAGTGAATGCTTTCCTAGGTAACTAATTTAGTAGGCCAACATACCAAGCAATGCATACCATAGTATAAGAAACACACAAAAGTGGGGGGGGCTATGCCACCCAAAACATCCCCCCCACTTATATATACCAACTCTGAGATCCCACTACAGTGGCAAAAAGGGCAAATTTCCACATGTTGACCAACTAACTCCGTGCCCTGGGAAAAAAAGTTCACTGATCAGAACATTCGATAAAATGACATTCGCTGAATAATGGTCACTGAATAGGTATTCACAGAACTGGAGTTTTAATGAACTAATATAGACCCATACAATAGTACTTGCTTGTCAATTAATTCATTGTGGTAACAGATTATGGCTTTTTATAATGGTTAAGTATGCAAACTGATGGCAATACAAAGCTGGGTCAGAGGACACTATCCATGGATATCTTTAATATACAGTGATCCACTTGCCTTGCCTAGACAATAGAAACCATTTTTTGTGCTGGGAAATGACAGTTGTAAGTTGCTTGGATGTGCCTTTAAAAATGTATAAGTTGCTTTTAAGTGCACTGCAGTATAGAGTGGGGCAGTGCTCTACCAGCAGTTAGCTAGATAATAAGGTTTTAATTGAAAACCAATACTGTATATATGGAACAGGAAGTTAGTCTCTTACCTGAAGGATCATTTGAAAGAAGTCCCTGGAAGCATGAAGAAGGAGTGAGCAGTCAGTTCCAAACTGTGGAGTGTTGCTTGTGGAAGGATATACTTGATTACATCATAGAATCTGGGCTTAAATTAGTCCTGCAGACTTGGACTTTTATTTTTAAAGCTACTTATATCCCAAATGGATGTTATTACCTGTATATTCTGGATAAAAACGACCTATGTTACTTTGCATTTTGTTTGGACCTGCAAAGCCAGGTGAGCTTTTATTTTGGTTTTCTTTTGACTTATAACAACAAGCCTACATTTTATATAAATCTACATCTGTTGTCTCTTGAACCTACAGTACCCTTAATCTAATAATAAATATAAGTCAAGTCACAAACATTTAAACAGAATAATAGAATTCTTATTTGAAATAATCACAATTAAGTATATAATAAAACGTACACACAACTCTAAACATGCACAAAAAGCATAAAATAAATGTGTTTAAACAGACAGATGTCATATAGAACTGTAATAGCTTATCTGGACTGAACATGATTATTATTATTATTAGCTAATGACTTACTGATTCTACTTGTCTCTGGCTTGTAAGTCTAAACAGCAGTTGTAAATCTTCATAAGTCATGGTTTCCAACTTGAGCACTGTCCAGGAATACAGTCCATTTATACAGTTCAGATGTAAGGCAGTAAATGTCCTGTAACTAATAGACTTTTTCTCTGCTTAAGTCATTGATCTGTATTTCTTGTTTTTCTACAAATTTGTTTGATGCATTTCTTGTGGGGGAGGGGTGGAGTTCAGACAAGAAGTAAGTGTTCTAATAAAATAATGTGTTACACATTTGAGAAGTTGGACAAGTTTCTGCTTCTAGCAGTTATAATGAATTTCTAGTGAAAAAGATTCAAATACTTGGTAATGTTCACTTATTTTTACATTCTATGCATTTTGCATGTTTCACATGTTGCAATATTTACAACTACTATTTTTAAAGTAAAAATAATTACATTTCCCTTAACATAGTGTAACTTCTGAACATGATAAAATCATGAACTCCACTTTCTTCTTGATGAACTGGGATGTTGACAGATGTTATCTGTCAACATCTGTCAACATCCTAGTTCACAGATTTTATTTTCTGTTCTTGTGGCTTTCTTCTTAAGTTTGCAGTCACTTTAAGAGAATTGGATAACAAATTGAAAGACAAAATCACTGACTAGTCCAGCACTTTATGGGACTAAGTGCGATGTCTATTCTTATATAGTCATTGAAATGCATTACATAAGGAAATCTGATGCTGTTGAAAACTTAATTTGTAGTTATGAGTCTTTGATTAATGATCTAAGGTATTTGTACAGTCTTAATGCATGTGGGAAAAAGCACAAGGAAATTTTAAAAGTAGACTGCCGTAGTGCATAAGAGACATGCAGAATTTAATGTTCATCAAGTCTATAACTTTTTTTGTGGCTTGCAAGTGGCTGTATTTTATAAATGAAAATGAACAAAATAAAATATGAAGAGATTAAAAAGCTTCTGGCTGAGAAAGAACCAAAATTTATTTTGAAAATCATTATTTACATCTCTATGGGCTTAATCAAGAATGTGACTTGAGGGTATTGGTTAACTTATTATGTCTAATAGTGTATTTCTTCTTATTGGTTAATGGATTTTTGTCTGTATTTTTGTATTATTCAAATGATTGCCATTGCCTTGTTTTTATTTATCCCTGGAAGGATATAGCTGAAGCACTGATCTGTACTAATTGCTGTAAATTGATTATTAGATTTGAATTCCTTGTTAATTGATTATTTTTTATTAAAACATTATTTAACTAATAATGTTAGAGTAATCTAACCATGCCCACACTTGTTCACACTTGTTCACAGAGCACCTTTGATACAGTCTCATAGAGTGGGGATATACTGTCTTTCAGCAAGTCTCTCTCTCTCTCTCTCTCTCTCTCATTCTATCTATCTGACCCTCTCAGTAACACTTGCCTCCAAATTCCTATAAAAGCAGCAATCTGCAGTTTCCTTCTGATATATTTTTTTGTCTTCCTTCACTATGCTGCCTCACTTCCTTAGCCCAGAATGCCAAATCCACCTCCAAAAAGGTCAAAAAGCACTCCCTGTGCGCTTACACACACCTCATTTTATATAGCATTATCTATTTGGTTAAACAAACCTGCTGTAGCAAATACAGCAAAGTTAATCTTTGCTCTTAAAACAATGCTTTTTGTTAAACTGATAGAAAGGCTTCTCTTGGCTAAATCATCAAAAGTCTTTCTTCTCTTATTACTTTGATTTACCTCATATGCTTAAAGGCATAGCTCTCAACTAACCCTGATTTTGCCTCATGCTTTTGCAGTCTCATAAAATGGTTGATTTGCTGTTGCTATTAAATCACAGAGGATTACAGTCAATAATGACAGATATTACAGATTCATATGTTTTGCTCTTCAGAAAATAAACATTGTTGCAAACCATGTTGTTCTGCTAATTTCTAAATGACTCAGAATAATTTTTAAAAATTGTCCCTGATTTTGGGATCTTGTCCTATTATTGTTGGCATTTTCCTTTGATTCTTGAACAAATAAGTTGAGAGCTGTGTTAAAGCAATCACTCCAATTTACAATAGCAGTTCTGTTTACACAACTTATACATAAAATGTTGTAGTATTTACTCACAAAATACAGCATTATTTATAATAATTATACTCATTTTGATACCACACTGTACTACAAAATCTGTTATCTATGACTCATTGTTTGCTGCTGCCCATAGGGAATAGAATTCATGTCAACGTATCAAAGGAAATTTCAGTAACTGTTTTTATGTCAAGTAAAATAGGCAAAAAACATATCAGTTAATCTAAAATCAAGCTTTTTTCTGGGATCAAGACTGTCTGCACCCCTGTGTGTGGACAATCCCTCCACAACCAAGTCTCAGAGTGAACAGCAATGGGGGATATACAAAATTCATTTTTGCAGAAAGTGGTTTCACTTCATACAAATGTCACTCACAGAACAAACCTTCTGTGATGCCCATGCACTGGCCCAGTAATCAAGAAGCCTCAATCCTCACCACTAACACCAGTAAGGGGCATGCACATTGGGAAGGATAACAGGTACATACACACTAAAGTACTATTTCCCTTAAGAGCACACAGAGATCACAGTCAGTCTGGGGTTGGTTTCTCACTTTCTCTCCAGATTGCCAGTAAGACTCCTCACTGGCACAGATAGGGTCCAGATCTCAGCCTAGTGGTCAAGCTAAAACTCCAGCATCCTCTCTGTCCAACCAGTGCTTCATGCCCTTGCCCACTGTACCTGACATGCACACACTTTGAGATATGAGTTATATACAAACACACAGATACTCCTGGGGAAGGCTGGCACAGGTTCTCCAACTATGCCCCCTTTCTGCCCAGACTATAAGGTAGAAATCACCACCACCAACCACTATTTATCAGCTACAAATAAGGCCTTTACCAAAGGGTGTCTGATTTATACTATGCAATATTATTATCCCATTAGTAAGTGTGATTAACAGCAAGGCTATTGGAGTGGCTGTGTACAGTATCACCAAATACATGCAAGTACTCTAGAGCTTAAATTATCTCTACACAAAGCAGCCACAGTTGAAAGGTTTAAAAATATTTAATAATAAATAATAACACAAGACAATGCTTATTACTTCAGCACAATGACATTGCAGAATTCAGCAATCACAGGAAAAGCTTTAAAACAATATTGTATGATAGTCTGACAAATATAGAAAACAGCTAGTCTAATCTGGCTAAATTCCTATCTAACTCTAAGAGAAATCACAGTTCTAAATACTACTTTACTTACAGGACAAAATGCTGGTAAGTTGTTAACAGGTTCAGACAAAATCCAAAATGTTTTAATCTGTCTCTCTCTCAAAAAGTCTTAAATTGATAACACAGTACTGCTGAGTCATTTCACATTACATCATTCTTGACACTTCTCTGGTCCCCAATCTAACAGAAACTCAAAATGTACATTTCTTTTTGTAGTCTTGCACCTGTCCACAGCAATAAAAGATATTATACATGTAAAATCTAGCAATTAACTCTGATCTCAAAACAATAGAATGAATTTGCTAATCCATACATCCTGTCTCCGGGTTTTGAGATCAAACAGTCATAAAATGCTTCACTTATCATCTTTCTTCCAACAGAGTGCACTGTGGTTACATTTTTGAAGCTCGGTACAACATATACTTTAAACATAACATATAGTTCTCTTTCCATTTGTAGAACAAGCCTGTTGATTACATTAATGTTTACAATGACATAGAATTATTTAAAAATTCTATTTGGCTGGGCTGGCAGCCAGTCGGTTTTCCACACCTTCATAGAAAAATTAAAATCCCAGAGAATCACTGCTGGAACATTTTCTATATTTGTGCAATGTCTGTGATTCAAAGTTTTGAGGATTTTTATTTTTGCTTATGGTTCTACAAACATAGTTAGTATACATAATTGAGGTTGGTGTGGTGAATAAAGCTTTCCCACATGTAAGATGCATATGAGTTTGCTCCCCTGTAATAAATGTTGTTTCTGTTTCCCCATCAGGTAGAAACTTTGCTTGATTTCATACTGATTAGATGTAGTGGAATCCTATTTATTTTCATAGACATATCTCACGTGTGGTCATTCAGCACTCATGGTCACATGCTAGAGTCTCATGGTAAGCCACTTGATTCCTACATGAGTCACCAGCTCAACAAGTTTGTTGAGTGACTAATAACAAATATGCCATAGCCCTGTTAGCTATACCCAGTTTTGTGCTGGATTTAGGAAGGTGATTTTAAATCAGTGTAAGCAAATTCACATGGTGAGGCCAGAAACAAAATATTTCCTCACAAGTCCAGAACAGTTTGTTCTTATAAATGTATTACTCATGTATGTATTTTTGGGCTTTTCCTGCATAGCTTACAGAAAATTTTGTAGACTAAACAGTTGAATGCTGAGTCAAAACTGTGGTTCTTTGACCAGTGAGTTATTTTGAGATGCAGTCCATATTTGTGTTAGAATCAGCCAAACTCAGACTGGTACAAGCAAATTTCAATTCACTGTCTCAAGATAATGTCTAGTGTACAGTAGATGATACATACATATGACAACATATCAGAATAAATGCATAATGATATGCAAATGTTTGGTTGAAGAGCATAGTCATGATTCATAGTCACATGTGAAGGAAGTTGTGCAGCAGTTGTCTGCTAAACTATAAAAAGCAAACTTCACTGCTCCAGTAGAAATGAACTACGTAACACAGTAATCACACGTCATTATCAAGTAGTGGGATCCCTATCTCATTGCAAAACAAGTAGTAGGATCCTATCTCATCACAGAACAAGTAGTGGGATCCCCATTTCATTGCAGAACAAGTAGTGGAATCCCCATCTCCTCACAACACAAGTAGTGGGATCCACTTCTCATCACAGAACAAGTAGTGGGATCCCCATCTTACTGCAGAATAATTAGTGGGATCCCCGTCTCATCGCAGAAAAATTAGTGGGATTCCCATCTCATCTCAGAAGGAATTTGCCTGTGACTCATCATACCTATCACATTGAGACCCACTGTCTTTCTCGTGTGGTACCTGCTTTATGCAGCAGGAGCAGCAGATATCCAACAGTGCACTGTATCTGCTAGCACTGCCAGTATGTGCATTGGTGACCTCTGGTACCAACAGAAATGTCAGCCATCTCAGCCTTAAGGGTTGACAGGCCATAATACAACTTGACAAGTATTAGTGATTAAAAAAAGGTGACTGTGGCATTGTACAGGCATTGATTGGCATGTGTTACAAAGGCACAGAATCAATAGAAATGCATGGCTTTCTCATACCTGTTGAGCCAAAGGGGTGAATATTTCTTTCTGTTCTACCCACAATACCATTTAATAAATATATGGGGACATGGTAGTGTTTCTCAGACCCTCCAACCCTAATGAGCTTAATAAGTTGCTCAACAAAATGCTTTATATGTGGACAAGCATTATGATTTCCTAGCACACTGCAAGAGTGAGCTAACATCATGTGTTCCTTCTATGATATCACTAGCCTCACTTCCCTAAAGTACTTGGTGTGATAGATTGCATACATAATCAGAATGGTTTGGGTACAGGAAATGATACCATTCCATAAACTATCAGCTAGTGGGTGATGCATATGAGATCATAACCAGAATGCTCATACAGCACCCAGGCAGTATGAATAATTCATGTATGTGATGCACATCTCAGATGTATCACCACTTCCCACAAACTGACATTCCACAGGGCCATCTAGTTCATAAGTGTACGTGCTGTTGCTAACACTACAGTATACAGCTACATAGGGTGTGCAACTGTATTATACCCTTGCACATTTGTATACTGTGTTGCAGGTGATATTTGACACTCATTGCAGTCCTAACTCACAATGGCCACATATATCCCACAAAGTATGACTGAGTGTCAGCATCACACTTCTGAAATACAATATTGTAGTGCATGTGTTCAGCCTGCTAAAGTCTAGCTTCTCCTTCTTCAACATGTGTAGAAGCACTCCAATATGACCACCCACAGGCTGCTGGATGTTCTTAGCAAGTTGCATGCTCCATAATTTGCTGGGAAGGACATAGGTTGTGCAAGCAAAATATACTTTTACTTTAGGACCACCCATACACTCAGATAGCATGGAAGGTTCTTCATCATCATAGCTCAGTGAATTTGTGGTGGAACACTAGCAACTCACAGCTATGCCCCCATACACTGATAGGTGTAGAACCTGGTAGTGTAGGTGAAACAGTGATGTCTAGTCCAGACATATGGACTGTGAGGAACACGCTGTTATAGTGCATTATCACACACAACAGATGTGATGCATGAAGTGTTAATATCAGACTATAATGACCAATGCATAATCAAACTGTACCGTGCATAAGGAAGTCTCACATTTGCCATGCAGTTAAAAGGGTGTAGTGAATCACAATCAACATTATATGTAAGTATGGTTAGGGATAAAATGACACATGTCAATCAATGAACCCTTTGTGTTGGGGATACCACATGAGGTGGAGGGAGGATCTCAATATGACCAATATGGTGAGTCATAGACAAACTCCTTCTGTGATGAGATGGGGGTCCCACTACTTGATGATGACTTGTGATTAATTTACAGACTTGTTGCTTGTGGATTTGTGATGTGCCACTCAGAAATGTTGTGTAAATAAGGGGCCCAAACCTGAGTCTTGCAGATGGTACAGAGAGTTAATGTTGTGAGCAGTATTTCCTGCAGTACTGGCTTTGATTCCCTCAGCCATCACTTGCCTACCATGCGACCTTGAGCAAGTCACTTAACCAGACAGTGCTAGGGGAAAATTGGGGATTTGAGAAAGGCTCGTCAATGGTCATATAGACTGCGTGCATCATAACTACCAATGAACCTATGAACCTATAAATGCAGTCTGGTCATGTGGTTCTTTGCCACCGAAGACACATCATGGCCAACCCTAGTGGATGGTAGTAGAATGATGAGCACACCCAGAGGCAGTTGAAGATGGTGTACCCCATAAGCGAGTCCTTACATTGCTACTCCTTGTAGATACCCAAGTCAGTTAGTTAGTCAGTCAAGTCATGGTGGTACTGGCAGTCCTCCATACTGAGGAAATGAGGAAATGGAAACATGGTATGTTACCATAGACTTCATAATGCAAATGACAATGGCAGTTTTTGACTCCTTGTCTTCATAGATGCCACACACACAGCAATTAAATCTATATTTTTTCTGACTTGCAGCAGATTGTGCCTGGATGCTACTCAGGTACATCTGATTGATCCCTAGTGCCAAATGCATGTCTTGATCAGCTGTGATGGGTGACAGATGGTGGGTAATACCTATAGTAGATGTAGTGCCCTCATCTGCTTCTGGAATACTGCAGCTGCAGGGAAATCATCACCGGTATAATGTATTCACAGCCACGTAGGACCTCCCACTTGGAACAAGAAATGCTCAGGTGCATTGGTAGACAAGATCACAACTTCACCATGTACTGTGGGCTGATGCCCAACCAGAATGGTGACAAACAGTGACTCTGTGTCAGTGTACTGTGATTATGATATCTGTGTCTTGTCATCATCATCATACACTGCATGTATGCCAGCATTAGAATGTTGCCCTACCTCACCTCATACAGGTATTGCCATAGCAGTGATCTGCTCAATCAATATGTAACAAAAGATACACTGGATCGAGTGTGAGGATCTATACAAATCTATGCCTCTGGCATGCACACTAAGAGTGTCTATGTCGGATGCATTCTACAGTCCCAACCTACTCAGCTCCCATCTTGACATGGCTGGATATCTGATGTCCTATCACAACAAATAGGCAACAAGTGTCCTTTGATCAGACTACAGTGTGTAGAAATCTGTTGAATGTGGTACTGACCTGTTGTATCATATACAGGGAAGCCTGAGGCATTCCCATTTTCAAGCGGCCTCTCCACTAGGGATGATCCAGAACCATGATTCCCCTGCAGGGGCAAAGAAAACTCCTCTGCATGAGTCAACCTGTCTTTTCTTTTTACCCAAATTGTGGCTAACTTCTTACTGCTATGGAATGTGCATTTGTCTTGGCACACTATACCATATTTGTAACACACTTGCAGCATTGCTTTAATGTACATATGTGCTCCCAGTTGGCATTTATGCCATGAGCACTGTCTGCCACACCTGGTCTGTTAAACGCTATTTAGTCAAACATGTACCAGCAGATGTCATCCAGGACCTAAGCACATAGAGCAGGTCATTATTTTCTTTAGAGTCAAAATCGTCCAACGTATGCCACATACCTCATTCTCCAGATGTGGAAACACCTGGGAACATGTTAACCACGGATATAGCTTTTACTACTAGGACTGGTATACTGTCTATAGCTGTGGTTAAAGTATACCACTGAAAGTTGCAAGTAACAGCTACAGACAAAGGAGTGACCTAGTTTACCATACTATAGCCTTGGGAACAACTGTTGGGTATTCCATGTTATAAATATAGGGACAGCTGTGGGAATACATACTGCAGTTTCTTCATGCCACACAGTGGTACATTCCCCACAGGACTCATCTAATTTGCAAGGGCCAACAGGTTTATTTATTTATATATTTTGTTCACCAGGTTAGTCCAACTGGGCCATTATATAGTATGGCAGTCATTCTTGCTGCCAGCTGGGAAATACTAGTATCACAGCCATACCACTAGTACACTGAGGGAATAGTTGTATCAGAAGCAAAGCATGGCTTTATGCAAAAGCACAGGCCACCATGTAGATTAGGCATGCTACACCCTCACCTTAATTATACAGGAGCAGATTGTCACAATATTGTGGGCTTCTTTACTGCCAGTAAAGTTTGCAAACGTGAAGTAAATGAGCCACACACACATTTGAACTGATAACATCAACTAATGTTAATTTCTGTACAAGGGTATACATCCTTAAAAGGGAGCTTACCACACATTTAAAGACTATTACTTATCTCTTCAGAGCTGCCTCTAGGTCCAGAAGTTGTTGCTATACCCCTACTGCTGCTGCTAAAATATCCAATACAGCTACATGACTTACAAATGGTGGATTATCTCAAAAACAATACACATTTATAACTGCTTGCCCAGCACAAAGGCATTTTAGGCCAGGTTGCATGTATATCCATGAATCACTTTATTTTGCTGTTACAGATCTGTGATTTATAGTGCAGTTTGGTACCTCTACTTGATTTGACAACTTATATTGGAGATCTGTATGAGTATGTGTGTTTCCCTACGATACAATTCTGTTTAGCACAAAGTACTATTTTAAAATTATGTTTTAAGCATGATTCTTGTAAAAGTAACATAATTTTCAAAGGAGATTCAGGTAAAATGCAGCATCTGTTAGAGCCTGCTGAACAGTATCTGCAGAATGCAAGAAGGAGAGCAGTATCATGCTCTGTTTCCTTCATGGTCATTACAAGGAGTGCCACTGGGTCACTGTGATGGTACCTTCAAAAATGTTGATGACAGTCTGACTGAAGAGTTGTCCTCAGCCATGGATGCTATCAAGTTGCGAGAACAGCACAAGCATTGTCTTGATAATATGCTGTGAAGTAACCCTGGTGAGCTCTGTGCATAAATGGAAGCCATGTAACATTAGGCCAAATTGTATAGTATATTGATAGGACAGCATTTTTTTCTGTTATCCTGTTAGATGTATGGAAATTTGCTCAGCTCTCCAGATCAGATGGTGGTGGTGGCATTTGAAATAATGGGACTACTTTTCAGTGGATTCTGTAGGTACCTGTTCTGGAATGTGGTTGCAATGCACCATCTCAATGTATCTGTACAGTACTTGGTGTGTCCTTCTGTGTAACTATGCCATTTTCTGCATGCATTTGGTATCATATGAGCAGATGACAAACACACTTGTGTGTTGCATATCATGCAGTTAAGAGGGCACATAAAAGTCACTGTGACTTGCATGCGTTATTCAAGCATCTTTCTTACAACTGAAGCAGTTCTTGCATGTGCCCTTTCTCTCTCTGTATGCAGAACACAAGAGTGATTATGTCACTTACCACAAGAGGCTGGACAGCCAGGTTTACTTCTACTATCAAGTGTTAACATGTGTTTTAAATATTATCCATCAACTTTCTAGACAGATTCACTTATAACAGATTTCCTATTGTTCAAAGCTGAGTGAAAAACTTGCAAGAACATCAACAATGTCTTGTACCTGTTCAGGCTGTGGCTGAGGAGTACAAGGGAGTTGAGAATGGGAGTATCTCACTAGAGGGAAACCATGGACCCAGAGTGGTAAAAAACCTTGCTTGTATTGCCAAAGGTAGCCGAGCCATGGCTGGAGCAGGAGGTGAAGACTGTAGTCGAGAGATCTGTAAGCACATACGTAACACAGATGGATATTTTCCTGGATTGAACTGAGTATGCATTCAACCATCTGATCCCTCCCATCAGGTCACCAGGAGAGAGTGTGGGCTATATTATTGTTAAGTTACAGCCGGGACATGGTGCCCGATAATGTAGCAGAAGATACTGTAGCATGCATATCTCAGCCTATCAATAGCTGTGCTTGCTCCCTTCCTCTTTTGTTATGCCCCATACACTGTGTCTTGCCTAACTCTCCGTATAAACATTTGTCTGTCCTCTGTCTTCATCTATGCTTTGTTCCTCTCTACTAGCTTATGCACTACCTGCCCTTTTTGTCTCTGCTGAGAGTATGTCTGTGCGCGTCTGTGCGTGCTGGGCGTATGTGTGTGTGTGTGTGTGTGTGTGTGTGTGTGTGTGTGTGTGTGTGTGTGTGTGCGCGTGCGTGTGCATACGTGTGCATGTGTGTGTGCGCGCGCGCGTGTGTTTGTGTGTGTGTGTGTGTGTATGTGTGTCTGTGTGTGTGTGTGTGTGTGTATGTGTGTCTGTGTATGTGTGTGTGTGTGTGTGTGTGTGTGTGTGTGTGTGTGTGTGTGTGTGTGTGTCTGACCACTTATGCCATCCAAAAATCCCTTCCTTACACTGATTTCCATTTCATTGTTCCCCTCTTCCCTTCTCTCCATATAATGAAATGAGTTGATCTGTCTCCCAAAAAGCTGCTTCCCCATCCTGTACACTCCTATGTTTTGCCGTTTTATGTTACCCTCAACTTGTACTTCCCATTTATTATGCTTTAATATGCACCATCTTTCTTTCACTTTTGTACATCCTTGTGTATGGCTCTATAGATTCTGTGGCACTTTTTTTTTGTATCTTATCAAAAGACTTGGTAACATGTGTACATTCACTAATACTTGTAATACTTTATATTTGATATGTCACAGTCTCTCAAGTTCATTATTTGCTGTTCTCATGAAATCAAACAATATGTTTCAATTCCGGTCTATAGAGTCTTTTGAGTTAATGATTTCTATTCTTTTGAGGTTGTGCAATATTGTTCACATCCACTCTATGGCTAAAGTCTTGTGCTACAGGGTATTAGTTTCACTGCATGAATGGGCTACGTGCATACGTTCATTGCATGGTTAGGTATACTTACATGAATGTGGTGCGGCCCATTTGCCTTTCCTGCATTGCAGCTGCACATAAGTGCTTTATGTCTCATTTTGGATATTTAAGGTTTCCCTATGTTGCCACACATCGTCACCTAGCTGCCCATGGTTTTTAGACAGTGTCTCAAGTGAAGCCAAGAATTTCCTTAGCCAATATACAGTGATGGTTTCTTCAGAGGGAGCTCGTTACAAATTTAACAGCTCTCTTACATGCTTGTTCTGGATCAATGTTGTCTGCTCAAAGTTTAATGTGTTATCGAAAATCCGCTGTAGATGAGCTTTCATTCAGCTGGTAAACTATTGTAATACACTAGTTACTTTTATTGGAAGACTGCACCCCTAATGTAGAAGCTCGGCTCTCATGCCCCTGGTGTCTAAAATTACTACCTCCAAAGCAGCACTAATTCTGAGAAAAACAAAAAATGCATTTCTGTTTCTACAAGATGATATATAGAGAGATCAGGGGTGTAAGGGAGAACCCCCCAGTATGCAGTACATTGTCACAACATTTTTGCAGGAATTCTTTAAAGTCTATTATAACCTTGTGCATACTGTTTTGGTCAGATGGGGTGCCAAGACACTGTGGTCATGCTTTCAGAAAGCTGGATACTGAAAGATCAAAATGACCCCTTGTTTCCTTTTCAAGGGAAAGTAATACTGGGCGGCGGCGGTTAAACAAGGTTAAACTATTTGGGCCATCTAAATTCCACTCTTCCAATTTTCCCTTAGAACTACCTTCCTCGAGCTGTACTGCTGATATAACCAGCATATCCTATAACTGAAAAGTTCATCTCTACTTGATTCCCAAGTAGACTATTCTCTATCTGTAAAGCCTAGCACTTACTCCTACAGTACTTGCACCTTGATAAAGCACTCTTATTATAGATAGTACCCCACCAGCCTAAAACCCACTTCCCCCAGAGTCCTTTGAAAGTCTCTTTATCTACTACTTCTAGTATGTCGAGGGATCAGTTGCTAGTGTCCTCTCCAGCTCAACTGGTGAACCTGGGAATATTGAGGCAATGTTACAATTGCCTCATGTACACAGACAATCCTCTCCTTCTCTCACAAAACACAAATACATGCGAGAGATGCAACTATACGGCCAAACTGGAGGCTGAGCTCTCTCAACATAGGACTGGCAAGACCAGACAGGAGGAGAAGGTAACTACACACAATACATACCCAGTCACACATGGTACCATCACAACTTCAAATCATACACATACTCACACAAAGACATACTCGGAGGCTCTGATCAAAAATTTACCAAAACAGCAGAGGCCACCAAAGCAGACACCCAAACAACTACCACCTCATGACCCAACACATGCAACACATAGACCACACAGTCAGAGTGTCAAACAGTCACAGCCCTTAAGGCCAAACAAAATGCCAGACACACTTGTCATTGGTGATTCCATAGTCAGACACACTGACGTCCCGCTCACCAGACTGAGTAAAGAGAAGGTCACAGTAAGCTGCCTGTCGGGCACTAGAATCTGCCACATAACGCAAGCACTCAGGTCTCTCAACAGCAGGTACAAGTACGACTCAGTCATTGTCCACGCTGGTGTCAACGACCTGAGACGTACCAACTTGGACTACATGAAAAGGGACATCAAGGAGCTCTCTGATTATGTAGCCCAGGCAGGTATGACCCTGACCTTGAGCAGTATCCTACCTTCACCTAGAATGATGCCACAATACAGTGATAAGATGATCAGCTTTAATAATTGGCTTAAATTCTGGTGTCATTCAAAGGGGATCCAATGTCTGTCTGCCTGGGATGACATGCTGGACAAGCCACGCTGCTTCACAAGGGACGGCTTGCACCTGTCACCCCTGGGCTTCCGGATATTGGCAAAGGCTCTTGCCACCCCATAGTGCCTTTTTAGGCAAGGCTCAAATTCTAAACCTACCACCCTAGAACACCAAAAGGAAAAAACTAAGGGTGATGCTGCTCAATGCCAGAAGTCTCAATCTCAAGATGCACTGGAGGCCCTTCTCAATATGGAGAACATCGATGTCTGTGCTGTGACAGAAACCTGGTTCAGGGCTCCTGAGAGCACCCCAGCACTAACAGGTTTCACCTCATATCATGCGTTCCGGCCCCAAAATCCGGACAACACCAAGAAAGGGGGGGGGGTGTCCATATTCATAAAGGACACACACACCTCAAGGTTGGTGGCAACGCACAATGCATCGGAGACCATCCAGGTGCAATTAACCATAGGCAAGACTGCTCTGCAATTTGTAGCATGTTACAGGCCACCCTCTCAAACTCAGGAACCTCACATGGCCTTCCTGAAAACATTGGAGGGGATAAATGTATCTCCAAACACCATCATACTAGGTGACTTCAACTACCCTAATATAGACTGGGAACACTACTCAAGCCCGAACACTCTAACCCAAAGATTCCTGGAGTTCATAAACTCAAATGCCATGAAACAACTAGTCACCATCCCCACAAGAGGAGAAAACATACTTGATCTCATCATCACGAACATGGGATCAAAATGTTCAACACCGGAAGTATACCCCTCACTGGTGAGATCAGATCATAAACTAATCTCGCTGGAGGTCCTCATCCCGCCCCACCTGAAACAAAAAGACCACAGTGAAAAACTTCTCAAAAGCCGATTTCACACTTCTAAAACTAGTGTGGTCTCCTTTAAGGCCCCTGAGCCAGTGGTAAACATTACTCAAACCGCTGAATCACTTACAAATGCCTTCTACCAGCACCTACAGGACTGCATGGATCAGGCAATCCCAAACAAAACTAAGACTCTCTGTAGCAAAGGCAAGCGTCCAGTCTGGTGGACCCCAGCCATAAACAAGCTCTACAACAAAAGGAGGAAGCTACTACAAGATAGATAAAAATCCTTGAAAGGTAAGACACCTTTGATCATTATAAGTAAAAAACTAAGAGCTCTCATAAAATCATCCAAGGCAAATTTTGAGAGAAAAATCGCCAAGGACTCTAAAGACAATCATAAGGCCTTCTTTAGCTATGTTAGAAACCTAGGAGGAAACTCCCAGATATGCTCAGAATTAGTTCAAAATGATGTGAAAATTACTGAACCTACACACATTGCCAACATACTGGCTGACAGGTTCAGTGCAAACTCCCACCCTCCCCAAAGGAGAGATATCTATTCCAGAGGATTGTAGCCCCAAACATCTCCAACACCCAGGTGAGAACTGCCCTCACTAAGGCAAAACACAGCATCCATGGGACCGGAAGGTGTCCCCGGCTGTGTGCTTCACGAACTCAGCGAGGAATTAAACCCACAGTTAGGACAGCTGTTTAATCTTAGCCTCACCTCAGGATCTGCCCAAGGAGTGGCGACGCGACTGTGGTCCCACTTCATAAGGGCGGTGCCTCCACAGACCCTGGAAATTACCGCCCATTAGCTTGACAAGCCTTATCTGCAAAGCTATGGAGAGGATCATAATGGAACTCATAAATAAAGACATAGGGAACTTGCAGACTTTGGATCCAACCCAGTTTGGCTTTGTCAAAGGCAGATCCTGCCTCTTAAACTTGGTTGACTTTTTCGAGACAGTCACCAAGGCCATTGATGAGGAAAGGCAGTCCATACAGCCTACCTCGACCTGGCAAAGGCCTTCACACAATACCCCACTCAGGTATCATCGAAAAACTCATCAGCTTGAATGTAAACCCATACATCACAAGATGGGTTGCAAACTGGCTAAGTGACAGAACACACAGGGTCAGAGTTGCTGGAGCCATGTCAGACTCAAAGCCTGTCACAAGTGGTGTCCCACAGGGCTCAGTCCTGGGTCCACTCTTGTTCGGCATCTACTTTTCTGAAGTACAAGCAAACACAGGAGGGTTATGGCTGACAAAGTTTGCAGATGACTGCAAACTGGGCCATAGTCGAAAACACATCTGACACAGATATCCTCCAGAAGGGCCTCACAGAAACGGATAACTGGTGCCAGAGCCATGGCCTGAAGTTAAACGCCAAAATGCATAGTCATACCCTTCGGGAAAAACAAGGTTACCCCTAGCTACCATAGAGGTGGCAATCCACTGAGCACAGAAAAGTCATCAGGGATCTGGGGACCCAGGTTGACAGTAGCCTTCGTTGACACTCATGTTGCTAAAGTAGTTAGGAAAACCTTCTATATCGCCCACCTGATCATGAAGGGATTCACATCTAGATCAAGGAGGTCATCGTCCCCTGTACTCATCACTCATTAGACCTATGATTGTGTACAATGCTCGGCTTGGAATGTATCTGACCAGACACCTGCTGCAGCTTGAAAGGCCCCAAAAGTTCCTCACCAAAAGGATAAAGGGTCTCAAAAATATGTCTTATGCTGCCCGACTGAAAGAACTCCAGCTCTATTCAGTCTCATACCGCTTGCTCAGAGGTGACCTGTGCCTGACATATAAGGCCATGTCAAACCCAGATTTGATGAATATGCTACACCTCAAAAAATCTAGATCCCTCAGAACCACAAGGGCGGGAGACTTAAACCTTGACACGGTTATAAATAGAATGTGCTGGAGGGACAGATTCATCACCCAGAGACTCCCTATGCTGTGGAACAAAATCCCAGTACATGTGAGGCAGAGCACCTCTCTGGCCTTGTTCAAGAGGAATCTTGACCAATGGATGGGAGATTGCAGATATACCCCAGGGATTACTTCAGTGTCACTGCTTGACAGAGGCACAGCAAAATGATAGGCATAGTTTTTATTCAAACTAAAGGGGTGGCGAAAGCCACATAACTATGGGCTAGGCTTATAAATGCCCTTGGGCAGATAGCCTAGTATGAACCTATGAACCTATGAACCTATGGGGATCAGTGAGCTTATGGGCCCATATAATAATGTACTAAAAATAAATTGTCTAGCTTTTGTTAGAAGTATATGATTCCTCAATACAGTTTTGTTTCATTGGCTTGGGAAAAAAAAAGCAGTAAGAACCAGAGTGAATGGTACACTCACAATCCTAAACAGGAAAATCCAAATATAAAGATTGGACTTTACAAATGCGCTGCTACAAAGTTATAGAAATAAACTAGCTACATTACAACAGTCTGAGGTTTCAGAGATAACTGAATTAATGCCTGGACTGTGACATTTTTAGAAAGGATTTGACTTACTAATGTTGAATACTCAACTTACAGATTCTTAATTCAGTAAATGCACATATACCTGCCTTTAATCAAGTGACTCAGAAATGCCATTTTACCTGATAAAGTGGAATTATGTCTTAGCAATAGAAGGTGGATGGGTAATGTGATATATATGAGTCTGCAATTCAGCATTTTGGCAAAAATGAGCATCCATACCCATGAGGAGCAAGGCTACTATACGAAGTGTGTCTGCATATGAGAGCAGCATTTAAATAGTAACATGTACATAAAGGGCAGACTCATATCAGAATGGAATGAACTTTATATAGCTATGTATGCCAGTCACTGAACACCAGTCACTAAAACTTTGAGATCAACAAAGCAGGTATTAACAAAGTTGGCAATTCCAGATGTACTGTGTAATATAAACAGCAGTAGACAGTCATTAAACAGACATGCATTCAATACAAAAAATGTACTTTCAAAATGCCTGTTTTATCCATCTAAACAGGTTTGGTAATTTGTGAAACAGTACAGTAAACACCTTAACAAAGCACTGATATAAGCTGGGACATTAGCATGAAAGAATATTGTCACTAAGCTACAGATGATACACAGAAAATGCATTGCTGCTTCACTGATGAAATCCACTGTTTATAAAGCTGCAACATGCCATAACCTCTATCAAACAATAAGCAACTTAGTGTGTAGAGCAACACTATAATCTAAAACAAGATCTGCATCAAGCATCTTATTCCAATATTGACAGCATAATATAAAGCAGTTTATACATGGCTACGCAAGATTCAGTCCCACAGGGTGACTAGCTTGCTTAATCATAGCTGCAATGCCACAGCACTGGACCAGTAATCAAGGATTCTCAATCCTCACCACTGGTAACAGAGGGGGACATACACTGAGAGGATGACAAGGTACGCACACAGTATTTCCAGCTGCAGCTCTCTGCATCAAGTGCAATTTCCCTTAGGAGCACACAGAGACCACAGTCCATCTGAGGCTAGTTTCTCTCTGTTTTTGCAGATCCCCAGTAGAGACTGCCCACTGGCACAGCTATAAAGTTGGGATCTCAGGTGAGTGACCAAGCCAAAACCTCCAGCACCCTCTCTGTCCAACCAGCGCTTTCTGTCTCTGCCCGAGTAGCTGACACACACACACACTATTTGAGGTTTGATTTATATACACACACACACACACACACACACACACACACACACACACACACACACACACACACACACACACACACACACACACACACACACACACACACACACATGAACACACACACACACACATCTGGGAAAGGCTGGAACAGGTTTATTAGCTATGTTTCCCCTGCCACCTGTCACTCCTTATTAGCTACTTCAAGGCCCTTAATAAGGGTGTCCAATCTTCCTGATAATATTACTGTTAATACAAATGGTAGTTTAACCAAGAGCAAGGCTATTAGGAATAGCTTACAAAGTGTTAGCAAATAAGTACTTTCAGATCTTAAATATCTCTAGACAGATCAGCCACAATTAAAGGTTTAAGTACATTTAATAATAAATAATAAAAGAACAAGAAAATAATCAGTACACAATTACAGTGACATCAGAGTTCAAAATCACAGGAAATATTTAAAATAACATTGCAGGACAGTCTCAATTAAATAAAGAAAAACATCTAAAGTGAGTGTTGTTATATTCCTAACTATATTTAAGTGAATTATAATGTTCCCTAGACTTACTTACTCATAGCAAGGCAGAAGTATAGTGAATGGCTCTTGTCAGGTCCAAGACAGAATACAGAATGTTATATCTCTCAGAGTTCTTAAATTAATATCTCAAATATTACTGTGGGGATAGCTTGCAGAATGACCTCATTTATTGTCATCTGACTCTATTCATGGTGAAACCCCCCACTGCTGGAAGCTCGAAGTATTTAGCATCTACCTGTGAAAACACATAGACAAGAGCTTTTCCTCAGATCTTTGGCAAATGGTGGAAGTCATAAAACAATAAAATACTTCCAAGGCAATACAGAAAGCTCCCTAGTTTCAGACAATGTGTCTTTTGCTCTACTGAAACTGAAAGATGACATATTTTTATGGCCTGGCCATAAAGTAATTTAATTTTATTATTTTTCTGAAGTTAACCTTCTCTATTCCAGTTTCCACTGTTAAAATATATACATGTAAACAGTTACAATAGTGCAGGTACATTTCTGTTCTATTCCAGTAGGGCATGTTGTGGTTACATTTTAAGCACTTTGCAAAAACCTTTTCAACACACACTTCTGTATTGGGTCTATATTAGAACACCGAACTTTAAAAATTTTGAGTGTTCTAATATCGACTCATTTTCAGCGAACGCTGAAAATATCGAAGAAACAGAAAATCAAATTTTTTCCTAAGGAAAGAGTTCAGTTGTTCATTTCTGTTGCTTCAGTATTTTCAGCACTGTGGTGGAAAGTTATGGGTCGGATTCAGGTAAGTGTGCGATTGTGTGGACGTGAGGGTTAGGGTGGTTTCGGTGAGTTAGGGTTAGGGCGCGGGTCAGGTAAGTGTGTGATTGTGTGGACGTGAGGGTTAAGGCAGGGTAGGCCAGTTAGGGTTAGGGCACAGGCAAGGTGACTGTGTGATAGTGACAGATCTTAGGGTTAGGGTTTGGGTTAAGGTAAGTGGATAGTTAGTGGTGTATGTATAGTTTAGTGTAGGGTTAAGTGTAAGAGTTTAGGTGTATGCATGTGGATTGCTATTTGTTTGGTGTGCTTGTGTTGTGTGTATGTGTTTTGGAACAGCAATTTTTTCCCTAGGAAAAAATTCACTGTTCTGTATGTTCGATGTTTTAATTTTTCGATTACTAGGGTTCGATTTTAGAACACTCGAAATTTTGAAAGTTTGGTGTTCTAATATAGACCCTTCTGTATCAACAGTTTGATATACACCTGACATACAGTTCTAATACATTTGTAACACAAGTATCTTATATGAATTATGTTGACATTCACAAATGACATATAATTATTTACAAAATTCCAGATAGCTGGGCTGGCAGTATCTCCTTTCATGATAATAGCATGTGAATGGCATTCAACCCTCAAACAGCAGTAATCACAAAGAAAAAGTTGTAAACAAAAAACACAATAATCAGTCAGCATATAATGCAAGCAGATACATATTATGTCAGCTTTGAAATATAAATAAACAAAAATGTTGTAATAATAAAAGCAAATATGGACATAAAAGTCATAGTGTGAAGTAAAAAAATATATATAGCAGATGAAACTGTACATGATGCTCTTAACTTGCACCTTAATCAAGATCCAAGAAGGAACACTTTAGCTTGTTGAGATCCTTAAATGAAAGGAGAGAAAGCCTAGCAGGCTCTTACCTGTCTAAAGGTAAGTTAAACCAGACTGATTAAAAAAGAGAGCAATATAAAATGAATCCTGATATAATATTACTGAGTTCATCATTAGGAAGACAGAAGATATGTGGGAAAAGACAGGTTAAGGAAAGAGTAAAAAAAAAAATCAGTGAATCCCTTCATTTAATAAAAGAGATGTGCTCTTGGGAGTTTCCTCACAGGTCTGACAAATCGCATTCAGTCCTCATTTTTCATTACCATCTCTGTGCATCTTGGAGTCTTAGTGGCTTTTCTCTGTGTATTTCAGCACAAAACATGATAACTGCTAAGTGTGTCTGTGTGTGTGTGTGTGTGTGTGTGTGTGTGTGTGTGTATGTGTGTGTGTGTGTGTGTGTGTGTGTGTGTGTGTGTGTGTGTGTGTGTGTGTGTGTGCATGTGAGAGGGAGAGACAGAGAGTGAGAGAGTGTGTGTATTTGTCTATATACAATCTGCCGACAAAAAAACTTCAATGTCGAGGATCAATGTTAGAACATAACCTTGGAGAATGCTAACCACAGAGGTTTCACCAAGAAAATTCAGGTCCTCCAAAACATAACCCACATGGAAAAACTGAAAGTCCTGTCACTATACTCCTTATCCTACAGGCTGCTAAGAGGTGCCTTGTGCCTAGCTTACAGAGCAGTATCTGACCCTGCCCTAAAGCAAATGCTGCACATTCAAAAATCAAATGGGACAAGAGTCACTCTCTCCAGGGAACTCAACCTAGCTTGGGACATTAACAGAACATGCTCAAGAGACAGATCTCCCAGAGATTGCTGCCCCTCTGGAATAAACTCCCAGTTCATGTGAAGCATAGCTCCTCAATAACCCTATTCAAGAGCAACCTAGGCAATTGGATGGGAGACAGTAAATTCACAATGGGGATGATAATATCAAATGCATATAAATTATTCATATGATCTTCTCCTTGAAAACATTTATAACAAAATGGTAATGTAAGGATGACAACCTGATTGTTTACAGTTGTGACACTCTTAGCTTAAGAGCACTATTTATTGAGGCAGCATCATTCAGTCCTGGATATAAACTGTCATTTAGTCTAATCTGCCACAATAACTCTCTGAATTCAAGTCTCAGTTCCCAAGGACCACCCCTGGAATTAATTGCCACATTTTCTAATACAAAAACTAAAACTTCTTATTATTTTTTCTTTCAACTTGTGTTTAAAAAGTGCATTGTTCGTGTTACATTTAATGACATTAATGACATCATAGTAATCTTCATAAATCCTCTTCCTGAGTGAGTACTCAACCTGCCAACATATAAGGCATGACACGAGTCACAGAAAGCTAAACATACTATCCTCTGACTATTATAATCATAATGGCTAGTAATTTTAAACTCAAAATTGATAGAATTAAGGGTTATGCTATGGCCTTCATTTATATGCTTAAAATAAGGATAAGATCTATTTTTTTCATACCCTTACTAAGTTAGATGGTTGTTTCCCATGTCCAAACTCTAACATCTCTTTTAGGTTAAATTGTTGCTTATGAATAAATCTTGGCTGATCGCCTAATAGCTTGTTGCATCATCATTATATATAATACATTTCCAATTGTTCATTAATATTTGTTTAATCTGGTTACTTTCACTACCATATTTAATGGCTATGGTTAATTCATAATTATCAACACCTCTAACTTTTGTGGTATTGGACTCCCCTCATTGTTTTCAGAAAGAACAATAAATAACAGGACAACTTATCCTGTTCTTTCTTTTTTACATTACCTCACACTTAATTTGTTCTAGCATATCATGGGGGTACCCTATTTCTGAAAATATTGTTAACAGATTGTTCATTTCAGTAATAAAATGTTGCATCTTCAGATGTTAACATAGATGCGCTTGCCATTTGTCCTTTGAGAAGACCCATTTTCTGAAACATGGGATAAAAAATATTTAAAAAGTTAGGTTTCCTATAAAGCTTAGAAAAGAATCTCTGTCTCAATCTATCTTTAACAATGGTAACATCCAGATAATTAATACTTTCAAATGAATATGAAGATGTAAATTGTAAAATTTCAGTTGTTGAACCCATAAAATTGAAAAATTCATCAAACTGCAACTTTGTGCTTTTCTTCAATATAAATATGCCATCTAAACATTGAAAAAATATTACTAAATGTTCCATGTGCCTAGATCTAAAAATTATGTCCTGCTCCCAATGGCAAACACAAGGTTGGCATAAAGGGGAGCACAGGCTGCCCTATAGCAATGCCCTTTGCCTGCTTAAAATATTCACCTTCGAAATATAAATAATTATTAGACAAAGCTATCACAACAAAATCAGACAACATATTAATTTCTTGATTTGATAAGAATCTCTATGCTACAACAAGCCTCCCTAAACCAATTCACCACTACATCATGGGAAATACAAGAAAAGTGATCTAGTGCATCCACTGTAGCTATAATTATTTGATCATCATATAGTTCTTGCTTAGTTTTTTTTTTTAAATCCCATGAATCTTTTGAAATATTGGGTAATCATTATTTGTTTAAAGTCCCATCAATATAGAAATCAAGAGGGTTGTGTCTTTGAACTATTTGAACTAGAAGCAGCCACAATCGGGCACATGGGGGGGGGGGGGGTCTTCCAAGCATTTATATATTTTCAAAATGCCAAAAATAGCTGGTGTCATTGGAAAATCCAGATTCAAAAATGTAAACAATTTGTAGTAAATAATATTCTGATCAAATAAGTACTGTAAAAATACATCATTCTTGTAATATGCTCAAGTAATCTCATTAATAGAAACCCTGACATATTTAGATTCATTGTTTAAAATGTCAAACATTTTGCTAGTATAGTCAATAGCATCCATCAAAACAATGCCACTACCTTTGTCAGGTTTCATAAATCTACCCTCCCTATAACTAGACAGTTATTTTAATAATTTTGATTCAGCATTGGTCAAATGTGATCATGCCAAAATTTGTGTAATAAAAATTCCTTACATCCCTTTCAAAAAGTTGTAACGCAGGGTGCATAGGAGGAGTAAAGGCACCTTTCTTGGTAAAATCACCATGATCATTATCCTTAACGCCATATTCAGCAAAACACAATTTCAAATTAAGCTAGGGAACATAGAATTTTAATTCAATTAACACTTCAGCAATATTTGTTCTAGATCTAGGTACAAAGGTGAAACCTTTATTAAAATGTTTAAAATGTCTGTCATTGATATGAGTGTGACTGTAGTTATAAGTCTTAGAGGTGCAATAATCTACAATGGATGGCTTCTTGCAACCACTACATCATACACCCCACCTACATTTTTACATAATTTAATTATAGTTTCTGTCACTTCCCACTCCTTCACTTTTAAAATGACAGAAACCTATTTTAACAATGAAAAGCATATCTTCCATTTCTTTTTCTTTTTGCTTATGTCAACAAATTATTCTTTATAGCTTTCTTTACCTATACCTATCTACTTTATTTTCTACTCAGTCATCTTTAAAAACCTTATTGTAATCACATTTCATAAATAAAACTGACTCTTCCTAGTTCTCATAATGAAGCCTACAGACATATTACATTACACTTAAGTTTATGCTTGACTGTCTTTTAATTCTATAATCTCATATAATGAAATGCATAACACTGCAGTGGAAATGTGTTTAAAATCCCATATTACTTAAAAAAAAGTAATTTCATAATAGATTTAAATGGACAAAGTTGCATGTTCTATGTCATGTGATAAGTTGTCCCAGCTAGATTGTCAAAGATTGTATTGTGTGTGCATTATTGCTTATAATTTTGTAACCTCAGACTGATTTTTTTTTATAACAACTGCAGTCATATTATATGTGTGTGTGTGTGTGTGTGTGTGTGTGTGTGTGTGTGTGTGTGTGTGTGTGTGTGTGTGAGTGTGTGTGTGTGTGTGTGTGTGTGTGTTTGTGTCAGTCAGCAGGCCTTTATTTATGACATTGCAAGTTCCAAACCTAAGGACTATTAGATCAAGAGCATCTGATGCAAAATAAATAAAAATTGAATTATTTCATAAAAAAACTGTTAAGATAACATAAGTTCAGCCTGTTGTAGTTGGCCATAAACAGGTCAAAGGTTCAGACTGCTAGTTAAGTGTTCTTTCATACTAATAGCCTGACTGTTCTGATATAATGCTTCCCTCTTTACAAAAAGAAAAACAAAACAATTGCCGGTAATTAAAAATAAAATGTCTTCTACTTTTCTTACAATGTCAGTGTGTTGTTTCTTAATATTATCATTTCCATGGCACCAAGTTTTGTGTTTTAATGCAAACCCTTCTGCTTTTTTGGCATCCTCAGCATGTACGTGTCCATCACTTCTACCAGATAATTTTAAATTATACCATATACTGACTTGTACATGGTGATAACCATAATGATAACATACTTTTTTTTCTACTATTTGAACCAGTTTTTCTGAGTTCACCTGTTCTGTTTCTTGTATATAATTCTGCCTTTAACTCTGATATACAGGTGATTTATTTTATTAAATAATATTACCCACATTGACAAGTTGCTTCATTAATTGTACCTACACTTCTGACTTGAATATTCTCTGGCAACCTATATTCTGTCAATGAAATAGTGTAGAAAATGTTCTCTTAAAATTAAAAAGTCATGGTTTTTCATAATGATATCAGGCCAGTTATGACTGTTTCTCAATTATTTTGATCATTTTGACTATAAACAGTTTAAATTATAAATCACAGTGTTAAAACACACATAAGTTGCAATTATGTTTTATTTTTCTTAAGAGAAGTTTTCACAAATGTGCTTTGTATTTTTTCCTTAAGCAACATAATAACCTGTTTTTAAATAGCAGCATAATATTCAAGACTTTATGAAACTGCAAACATCTAAACCTAATTCCTCTTGTCATACAATGCCAGACAAGGTAGTCAAATGTATAAGACAGGAGGTAGGAACATCTGTTTTATTAGCTGAATCTGTTAAGTCAATGCAACAAGAGCCATAATGAATTACCCAGTAATGATCATGACCTTAAAGATGTTGTCTCTCTTCTTTGAGACACTGTAGTAGAGATTTTTTTAATTGTCTGAGATAAAAAATATTTTAATCATTATTTCAGAAAAAAATAATCAGGTTGGAAAACACATATTATCTCTGAATGACTGGACTGATTTGTACGAGACTATGATTCAAACTGCTATTTAACGTATTAAATCTCTACAGAATAAAATTACTCTTTTAGAAATGCACAGTCTTTGGAATAATTTGGTAGTCTTTGGTATTCCAGAATAAAATAAATAATTTCAGAATAAAATAAATAAAATAAAATAAAATACCTCAACCAAGCCCATACTCTGCCTATACAGATTATGACATACTTGAACCTTTAATAACCACTTTATCAATGCATTAAGCTCTCTATCGAATATCAGCTTCTTTCTTATACCTTTTACAATGCCTGCAATAATACTTACTACCAATGCCTTAATATTTCAGTCCATACTAACCTGAAAATAAAACAATACCTCTCTAAACTGAAGCTCAGCACATTAGTCCCTGACATCTCACCTGTGGAATAGCTCATATGGTCACCTAACTCTATAGCTTACCCAGTTTTTATCCTCATAAATAGAATAATGCAAACATCCAACTCCACTCACCCCTGAAAAGAATCATACATCCTACCCAAAACAAGGGAAATATCTCAACATAAATATTCAGCTTCAGACCAATCACTCTTCTTTCTACTCCCCCTTTTCCAAAATCATTTAAAACATATACACATGCAATTGCTTGATTTCCTCTTCAGCAAGAAACTTTTGATCTTATACCAAAGTAGATTTTGTGTTTCTCACAGTATGAATATTGCTTTATTAACTTTTCTTTACATAATCCACTCCCAAAGAAATCATAGTAGGTGTACCTCAGGATTATATCTGTGGTTCCTTACTATTCAATATTTTCACTAACAACCTTCCTCTAGCCTCAGTCTCAACCAAAATTACTATATGCTGATGATTCTACTATTAACTTTCTAACAAAATCCCTACACAAACTTCAAATTATTACAAAATCTGATGCAACAGCAAATAAAACATAGATTAGAAATTCTAAAATTTTAAGAACTAAAAAGATATGAAGACTGATACTATTAGCCTCTAAAATGTGGCTATACCACAAAATCCATTTATTTTCTTTAAATGATTAAAATGTGCAGCAGTGAAAGCTGTCCCTCCACAAAAACAACTTGGTGTTGCAATAAATTAAAATGTTAAATTTACCCTACACATTCCTCAGATATTCAGAAAATCACATCAAAAACTAGGTTTGCTTTATAGAGCAAAACTATTTCTAACCAATGCAAATAGTAAACATACATATATTACATTTCTATTGCCCATTCTATCTCATGATGCATTAATATTCAAAAATATGCAATCAACTCAGCTTCTGAGCTTGAGCAATGCTGAAACAAAATTGCAACATTTGACATCAACCTTAGCAATCAAATCTGCCATTGCAAGGCCATCAGATAAGCTAAGTGGCTGGAATACTCCAGTCTCCTTACATTTATCTGACTAAAGACATCCCACAAAATGTATATTTCCTGAGATAATTGTTCTCCATTACAACCTACAATCAATTCATACCAGCCCTGCAGAAATCTGAGATCAGCCAAAATATTCTAGCATTTATAACCCTTCCAGTAACTCGTATGATGATGCTTTGTATTCATTATACATTGAAAAAACGTGGATCTCATAACCACTACCACTGCATGAAATCAAAACAAATCTTTTAAAATTCTCCCTAAAAATATTCATCTGTGACAAACATGATCCTGTCCATCTGGTTCAAGTCAGCTAATCTAATCAGACTCCTTGCAAACTCTTTGTACTTTTAAATAAATGCCATTGTATAGAAAATATTTACTTCTTTAACTATTTGTCAGAGTTATAGAAAAGGTCCTGGCCAAACTGTAGATATTCCCTGGAAAATTCTGTAAATATTATGCTTTTTTATACTTGCAGTAATCTAATGACATATATAAATAGTAAAAAGATTATATTTATTTTATAGCTACCTGAACATGATGCATTGCTATCATATGTGTTATCTACAGGATCTACCAATATAGTAATAAGTGAGATCTAGAAACGGTTCCCAGATTTGACGTCTTAGTATTCTCTCCTTTATAGGTTATTTGTACATCAGTAAAGAAAATCCTTTTTATTTCCAAACACTTTTCCCTTTGCAAGTGCAACATGCTTTTCAGCTGTGTTAGTTGCCTGCTTCTCTGTTAGTAGCAAAATTATATTGTTGTTTTTAGAACTTAAAATGACAATTGCAGTCTGTATCATCTGTATAACCAGCTGTCATTAACATCTCACCACTTTGGTGGCTTAGATGGATAAAGCCTTGACAAAAACCCGAATTACCAGGGTTTGGTTAGTGCCTTTGGTGACTCATGGATGCAGCAAGAAGGGATGGGCATTATCATCCTGGGTGGATGAGACTATGGGTGTCCACCTTGTCTATCCCTGGTAGGCATGCTAAAAGAAGGGAACAGGATGGAGACATGGCTGAACTGCTGCAAATGTAGCACAATATATTGTATTTCTCCACTGCATGCCTGCCCTGGAGACATACCATTAGTTTCACAAGGGAGCCAGGAAACAGACAGGCCATAAGTTAAAAAAAAATCAGTCTCTAGACAGAAGCATAGGTATGCTGCTCCCCTTTATGCCTATCTCCACAAATCATCCCAGTATCGAGGGACTGAAAAGTTTAGGTGGTAAGGAGATATTTGGTAGACCTGGCATGGGATGCCAGACCAGTATCATGAAGGTACAACATATAGTCAAACTTATTAGAAAATTTTGGAAAGAAAACTGGCAATTTTATAGACTGGTTAATGTTAATCTCCATGGCCACTTTACATTGAAAGGAAAGGTTGGTTTGTAGAGAAACCCTATCCTTAAGGGAAATAATGTAAGGAGGATTAACCAATAATGTCTGGAGCTCAGAAATTCTTTTTGCTGAAGTAATAGCTACCGAAAAGAGTGTTTTGGAAGAAAGAAATTTCATATCACATTTTATACACCAGTTCAAAGGGTTTTGGAGTCAACCCCTGAAGGACCTCTGTAAGGCCTAAAGGAGGAAAGGGATCTTTTATGGGATGTCTAAGGAAAAAAATAAATAAACAACAATTTACAGTACACAATCACGGACCACAAAGTAGCTCACCAAGATTTATTACGGACTTAGCACTTCAGTGCCAGATCTTCAAAGAGTACAGAATTCATTATTTACATCACATTTTATATACACCTTTAAAATTAAACAATTAACTCATTATCCGATTTATCAAATTATGTATTTCCAATTACAATCTTTATTTAACCCAAAGGGTTCCAGAATGTTATACTTTAAAACAAAGAGAGTTTCCTTCTTCAACAATTGATCCTTAATATGTATACATTCTCCCAACGACACATTTTCTTTTTCTAAAATACATCCTTTTAGGCATTCCAGTTCAGCATTGTGTTGTTGTTGTGTCTTTTGGCTTTTCCCGGTTAGGGGTCGCCACAGCGGAACTCCGGTCCGCTAGTGATTGGCAGTAGATTTTTATGTGCCAAGTTGCCGGCCCTGATGCACAACCTTCAACGTAGGTATGCCCATTCATGCATGTCTCCACACAGAAGATGCTCTAGCTGAGAATCGAACAGGACAACGTCTTACTGTGAGGTGAAAATGCTACTGCAGTACCACCACTGCTGTTAGTTCAGCATTGTGGGTACATATTCGAGATATCAAAAATCAAAAAATAGATAGTCCCCTAGGGCAACATTTTATAATTGCACACAATAGTTCAGCATTGTGTGCAATTATAAAATGTTGCCCTAGGGGACTATCTATTTTCTGATTTTTGATATCTCGAATATGTACTTGTAGGTGAATCTTAAAAGCTCTGCCTGTCTCTCCAATATAATAGAGATTACAACTGCATCTCAGACCGTAAATTACTCCCTCTGCATTATATGTACACAAGCCCCTAGATGCAAACCTTGTATCATTTATTTTTGGAAATATATTTACTATATGCTTACAAACTGAACACATATTACAAGCTACTGTTCCTGCTCTGTTAGTCATGGAATAAGTATCTAAGGTGACCTCTGTGGGTAAAAAAACAGTTATGTACCACCATATTTGCTAAGTTTCTACTTCTCTTATAAGAAATCTTAACATATTTTTTCAACAAATATCTCAGGTCTTTATCATTTCTTACCATTTCTCAATATCTTTTTACTTTCTTAACTATACTTTCTGTTACGATATTAAATGTGGTGACAAAATAGACCTCCCTACTACCTTCTCCATTATTCCTCTTATTATTTATGTATTTCTTTCCTTTTTCTTTCTTCTTTGCCAAATTCCCCAAAGAATTCTTTTTATCTCTTACAGTATTTTCTTTTTAGATTCCTAACTACTTTCATATCATACCCTCTTTCTATGAACATATTCTCTGCAATTAACAATTCCCTTTCAAATATACCATCAGAGCTACATAATCTATTTATTCGTAAAAAATCATTGTATGGCAATGTAGAGATTAAATGATGTGGATGGCAACTAGTACCATATAAAAAAGAACTATTCTGACCAAATGTCCTATGCATTGTAGTTTCTAAACAATTATCTATGTCCAAAAATGTAACCTTTCATCCCATTTGTATTCCATCAAATGTAAAGCCAAAATTATTACTTTGCAAATCATCTACAAAAATCTGAGCTTCTTCTACATTTCCATCACATAGAAATATTAGATCATCAATAAATCTAAAATAATAAATGACCTGAAATTTATAAAAATCATGAGTATATATATATATATATATATATATATATATATATATATATATATATATATATATATATATATATATATATACGTATATATATATATATATATATATTTTTTTTCAGCTTCAAATTTTGCCATTACAAAGTTAGTGTACATAGGGGCAATGGCTGCCCCCATTGCTGTCCCCTGCAGTTGATGGTAGATGTCATCATTAAACAAAAAATATTTTTTTAGGCAGAAAACCACAAGTTCTATCATAAAGTGGGCCAGTGGTGAATCTCCCAGCTGGTAAAAAAGTGCCTTTACATCATCCTTGTGTTTTATATTAGTAAATAAACTTTTAACATCTAGACATAGCCAGTACATTTTTTTGTCATTCCAAACCTTATTACTAATTTTATACAAAAAATTCTGGCTATCCTTAATGTACGATGGTAAAGCAAACACATATGTTTTTAAATATTCATGTAGCAAAATAGACATATTTTTAAGAAATATTTTCAGCTGAAACTATTGGTCTCTTACTAAGATTATTAATTCTTGTATGTGTTCTGGGTAGGCAATAGAACAATTCTATACATGTATTATCTGTACCAAATTTTTTAAAATCATCACCAGTAAAGTATTCCAGACGCAGGCACTTCTGAAGCAAAACTTCATATACCCTCATAGCTTCATAATATTGTTTCACATCACATTTTTCATACACTTTCTCATCATTTAAATGGGCAAGGTACATTTTTACATACTGAACATGGTTCAAAATAACAATTTGATTCCCCTTATCAGATCGTTTCACTACCAGTCTTCTATGTGCACACAATGCTTTAAAAGCTATCCATTGCTCTCTAGTCAGGTTAAAATGAACATTCTGTGTATCTTGTATAAAATGTTCATACAATCTCTCCACTACAAAATTCAATGTAGATATCAAACGTTGTATATTTACATTCATAAAAGCTAGTATAAACAAAGATTTACCCTTAATTACTTCGGTATTTAAATTACTATAAGCATTAATTACATCATTACATAAATCATTCTCATCTGAGACGCATGAATAAAAAGATTAATTTAAACTGTCATTCATAATTTGTACTTGATCCATATTATGTTTGTTAAAATAATCAATAAGATGTAACTTTCCACTTAATTGAAACAATTCACTTTTTATTACATGTAGCCTTGGCAAGGCCAAAGGTATGAATTTTAATCCTAGATTTAAAACAGAGATTGCTGTTTCCAACACATCAAAACCTGACAAATTAAATACTAGATTATTGGGTCTACATCAGAACATCGAAGTATTAAAACTTCAAATGTTCTGATATCGAACACTATTCAGCGAACTGTAAGAATAGTGAAGCTGCAGAACAGTGAATTCTTTCCTCGGGAAAGAATTTGGTTGGCCATTTCTGTGGCTTTGCTATTCTTAGCACTGTGGTGGAAAGTTATGGGTTGGGTTCAGGAAAGTGTGCGATTGTTTATACGTTTGGGTTAGGGGCAGGTTAAGTGAGTTAGGGTTAGGGCGCAGGTTAGGTGTGTGTGCAATAGTGGCAGACTTTAGGGTTGGGGTGGTTTAAGTGAGTTAGGTTTAGGGCACGGGTTAGGTGAATGTGCGATAGTGACAGACCTTAGGGTTAGGGTTTGGGTTAAGGTAAGTGGGTAGTTAGTAGTGTATGTTTAGTTTAGTGTAGCATTAGATGTAGAAATTTAAGTGTATGTGTGCGGTTGCTGTTTGTTTGATGTGCTTGCATTGTGTGTATGTGTTTCAGTGCATGGGAAAAAATTTGCTGTTCTGAATGTTCGAAATTTTCATGTTTAGATGTTTTGGGGCCGATTAAATAGCATTCGCTATTTTCATCTTTTGATAACGTGAAATAAATGCAGATTATTAACATCATTAACATCACCTTTTCTAATTCCATTTAGTCCTTTTGTTGTATTGTTTGGTGTAGTTACCATTTTTCCTCTTTCCCCAATCATTCCTAGCTCTCTTCTTCCCTTGATATTGGTTTCCGGCACCTTTCTGAAAGTGGTTATTAAGATCTGCTGGATTCTGTGATGCTTGCAATGGTGGATAGTCTTCACTGTCATTTTCTCTCTCTGTAATAACATCAGTCTCTTCCGATGTAGCAAAAGACACGGAGGTTGAGGCAGACGTATTTTTATGATCTATGACCCCCTCCATGTGATAGCTCAGACTTACTATGTTTGCATTTCCATAGAAACGCCATTTCATTATTATAGTCTCTAATGTCTCGATTGATTTTGTTACTCTTTCTTTCCACTAGTCCTTTTTCAAAAGACAACAATTTCTTATTAATCTCTCCCAATAACTCATCCATTCTCGAGTTACTGAATTGTTAAGTCTGCGCTCATCAGCTTCACTTCCTCCTTTAACTTTCTTTGTCTAAGGAGGTCCCACTCTACAAGTATCTTCACCCATTCCATTGAACATTGGTGAGC
The DNA here is from genome assembly GCF_019279795.1 of Protopterus annectens. Taxonomy (NCBI): domain Eukaryota; kingdom Metazoa; phylum Chordata; order Ceratodontiformes; family Protopteridae; genus Protopterus; species Protopterus annectens. The sequence goes on along the minus strand of NC_056734.1, from coordinate 637,329,867 downwards.
TGCTGCTAACCAGCTTTCTTTAAACAGTTCATCATCACTATCTGTTGGATCAAATGGTGTGGTGGGAGATTTAAACGCCCTTAGGCCTCTCGGGGTTATATTAAGTTCCACATACCTTTGTAAACACAAGAAGTTCAAGTGTATGCTGGTTTCTTTCCACAGCAAACTTTCCAGTTTATTATGCAGTTCACGAACTTCAACAAGTAAAATACTTCCTCCAGTAGAACCCACTGTCTTGAATGGGTTATTAAAACGGCGATTGCTCTCACCATCATATCTATCCCATACATTCGCCATCACACTTGCAGACATATTCAGGGAGGTTTCCATCGTTCTTACAGCTCTGTCATTTAGCTAGAAGATATAGTGCTCCATAGAGTGCTGAGAATAATGTGAACTTTCACCGGCATCCTCCCTTAAGGCCATAAATCCAAAAACCACAATAACTTTGAATATTAAATAAAAAACAAGAGTTCATAGTACACAATCACGGACCACAAAGTAGCTCACCAAGATTTATTATAGACTTAGCGCTTCGGCACCAAGTCTTCAAAGAGTACAGAATTCATTCCTTAAATGACATTTTATATACACCTTTTTTACTAATCTGGAAGTTGACAGAGAAGGGGATTCGTTTCCAGTGTGGAAACTGGCTATGGCTGCTAGGTGAAGTTTAACAGTAGGAAAACTAGCTCCTTCCTAAAAAGTAGTAGGAAAAGAAGAATGGCTGAAGTCAGGGCTGAGAAAGGGTCAGTATTCTCTTTGGATGCCCATAGAGAGAATCTTTTCCATTTGCTTCTGTAGATTTTCTTGGTGGATGTCTTCTGAGAGCCCAAGATAATGTCACAAACCTGAGAATCAAGCCTGAACCATCTTACTATCAATGGAAGTGGAAAAACTATGCAGTTAGCTTGAGGGCATGGAGACTGGAATGCTGATATTCTGACAGGTGAGATAAGAGATCCCGATTGGGTTCCGGTACCATACAGGATATTTGAGGTGAGACCAGAGGAAGGGGAGCTATACCTGTCAAGGTCAAAATGAACAATAAGAATGAATGAGCTCTTCAGGCTGCTTGCTTTCTGTAGAAACTTTAGGATCAGCAGTAGAGGGATATGCATAGAGGAGACCATGGGGTCAATCATGAATCAGTGCATCCCTCGGTGACTCCCCCAGAGGGGAGATCAGAGCAAAGTACTTGCTGCACTTGTTGTTTAAGGCCAAGGCAAAAAAATCGCAACAAGGCTGGCCCCAATGGCTGAAAATCATGTTTCTGATAGATTGAGGGACCACTCATGAAGAATTAGAATGGACCTGCTGAGTCTGTCTGCCAGTGAGTTGGTTTTCCACCTGTATGTGCATTTCAATTAGGAAGCGGTCTGAAGAGAACACCCATTCCCAGACCCTCATGGCCTCTCTGCACAACTGGTAAGAATGTGTTCCTCCTTGATTGTTGATCTACCAGTCTACTGACATGTTGTATGTGTGTATTGCGATAGCGCCTGGGAGGAAAACATCCTGAATGGCTTACAGTGTTAGAAGGACTGCTCTCATCTGTAGGACATTGATATGCAACTTGATCTCCAAGGAGGACCAGGTGCATTAGACCATCTTTCCCTTGAAATGCCCCCAGCCCAGTTGGAAGGCATCTATAGTCACTGTGGCTATTGGGGGAGGAAGATAGAAAGGTCTGCCCATAAACAGGTCATCTGACCTATATCCTCCATTGAATATGACATTTGCAAATTGGAGCGAGTTTAATGGGAAAACAGATAAAGACTGGAAAAGAGCAGACAACTGTACTGCCAAGGTCCATTGGAGGATTCACATGAAAAATCTTGCCAGAGGGACTAGAATAATGGCAGCTGACATTATCCCAAAAGCTTGTAACACTAGTTTTGCAGGAGGGGACAGATGATACAGTTAATCCCCTCACCTGATTTCTCACAGATATGATGTGGTGAAGAGGTAGTGAAGCCACCTAAGTCATAGTATCCAGCTGAATTCCTATAAGTTCTAAAGACTGTACAGGAGTCAAGTTTCATTTTGCCAGATTTATCATGATGCCTAGGGATTTGGAGAACCGAAGCAAGTAATCCCTAGATCAGAGAAGTTGATGCCTGGTTGGGGTGATGAGGTGTTAATCAGTGAGATAGGGAAACACTTGGAATCCTTTGAGTCTCAGGTGATCTGGCATGACTGCCATGCATTAGGCAAACAACCTGGGGCTGTGGTGAGTCCAAAGAGTAGTGTTCTGAACTGGCAATGATTGGCCCCAGCTTAAAGTGCAGGTGTCTCCTGGAGTGCCTGTGTATTTTGATATGATAGTACATGTCCTGGAGATATATAGAGAGCATTCAATCATCCTTGTGCAGAAGAAGCAGGATAGACTGAACGTTAAACATCTGGAACTCTGCCTTCTTACATATAGATTCATATTGCTTAGATCCAGAATTGTCCTTGGGTCCCATATTTTCTTTGGCAATAAAACAAAGTGGGAGTAAATTCTAAATCCTATTTGCTCGGTTTGGACCTCCTGGATGACTTTTTTGCAGCTGAAATGTGAAGTGTCACAATGCTTAAATTACAGAACTCTGTTTAATCGACCCAATAAAGTCGAAATCCCTAAATCTCAAACACGCGGAACAGCGATTTTTTCCCCAGGGAAAAAAATCGCTGATCCATAAAAAAAAATCCAAACACAAAATAAAGTGGGGAGCTTCACTCCCACACCCCTCAATGTTGGAGGCTATGCCCCACACACACACCCTACTTAAATATACCAACTATGGGATCACACTACAGTGAAGGAAATGGCGAAGTCTCGAACACGGCCCAGTGATTTTTTTCCCTGGGAAAAAAATCGCTGTTCCGTGTGTTTGGGATTTAAGGATTTTGACTTTATTGGGTCAGTTAAACAGCGTTCACTATTTTAAGTGTTTGTTGAAATAATATAGACCCTAACAGCCTATACATATCCTTACATTTCAAAGCAATTTCTGAAAAATCTAATTAAAATGCATAAACTAAACACATGTAAATATCCTGTGAACAGTAACATCTATTAAAAAGGTACACTCATTAATGTTATCAGTATAAAAGTCTTCATTACAGTTATAAAAATGAATGCATTCTCAGTCTTTTAATAAGTACTATAGTACATCACACTACTCATAAACACAAAATTATTTTTTTCTCTAAAGTTTCACAAATAAATTAATGTATTTTGGAAACTACAAGCTAGACATACATTGTCAGAACACTTTGTTTTAAACCAGACGTGCTTTCATATGAAAATAATAAATTGTTCTCTGAGTGCTTATTAAATTTACAGAAATATAAAATAATATTCTTAATTGTAAGATTACCACTGCAGATAATACAGAATATCTCCCAACATGTGCAACTTACACTGCAAATATCAATGACTGTCTTCTTCAGTATTATCTAAGGCTCCAGCTAACAGCATGCAATAGTTTATAAGTCTCTTGGTTTTGTAAATAAGTACAGATGGACATATTGCATAGCTTCTTAATACCATCAAATAGCTAGCAATATCTCCAGTATAGTGTAGTATAAGTGAACATTGACAATGAATTTTTGTGTCACTTATCATGGCATTTCACATTATGCTCTGCAAATAGGCCCCTCAGTTTGAATAATAAGTAAAAAACAGTGATCTTTTTTTTTCTGCTCCAAATTAAAAAGCTTACAGTCATTTTGTTGCTTACACCTTGTCCTTTCTAATACCTTGATCCAGATTCCAAAAGACTCGATCTCAGTGTAAGTGACCACTTACATCGAGAGCAGGCTGACATCAAGTGTTTTGGAATTTGATCCCAGTAGTAAACCTATTTATATATAAGCCTTACACCAAAGTAAGTCACTTACACTGAGAGCAAGTCATCTGGAATCAGGGCAGTCTTACACTGAGAGCAACTCTTTTGGAATATGGCCCCATGCATTATTAATTGGTAAGCCTCTTAGTTAAGGGATCTAGACTCATAAATGGCTGGGTGCTACAAAAAGCTATGGGTGTCAACCTGTTAAAAAACACTAGGCTTGAATAATTAGTTCTTAGCAATTAAAGTACAACAGATCTTGTCTCACTGCAGTCCCCATAACCACCAAAAAAGTGCCAAATCCTCACAAAGTAAACAAAGCAAGTAAAAATCACATGATACTGTGCTATATCTCCTACTCTAACAAGAATCACAAAAAATATTGCCTGTAAGGTAAATTTATTTCGGAATACTATATCTGTTTCAGTGGTGACTAATGGGGTGATTGGATGGTTTTATTACATTTCTGTGATGCTTTCTTTATCCATTTTATTTCCTTTTTATTGGACTTTATGCAGTATTATTCACCCAGTACTTTTCTATTGATTAACAAATCACATATGAGGCTTTTAAAAGGCCATTGCCTAATCTCTTTATAATCATCTTTTCAAAAGCAACCTTGTGCCATTCAATATTTTATGTGTAAAGTGTTTCAGTATGCCTACAAAATGCCTGCATTTTTCTTCTTTCAGCTTATGGTTTTCACTTTAACAGATACATTCTTGTGTACACTTTACTCTAACAAATCCCACAAGTTCAAATGCATATCTTAATCTTTGAACATTGTTACTTTAATCAACTCTGAGAAAACTTGTTCTTATTCTTTTTCCTTATTCATTTGCAGTATGTTAATTTTTTTTTTCTACTTTTATTTTTTCAGTACTAATCTCCCAACTTTTAAAAGTTTTTATTGTCTACAGACCCATCTCTCTCTCTCTCTCTCTCTCTCTCTTGCTTTTCTTTCTCAGTTCTTAACCTGTTTTTTCTTGTCACTCTAACAGTTAAGCGTGTGACAAGAAGAAAATGGTATTCTATTGCTACTGTGCATTATCCGATTTAGTTATAGACTGCTCACTGAGAAAAGCAACAAAGAAATTTCTAGTACGTGAAACTATAATTACCATTCTAATGAGGCAATTCAAGGTCGGGAAAGCATCTGCACCAATAATTTCTATCACTCACCAATGAAGACTCTGTTTTATCCTAAACAAGTTTTGAATATGTCTTCTGGGTGCAAGCATCTTTCCTTTGTAATCCTATGTCTCTCTATAAATGACACAAGTTATCCTTGAGTAATAAAAAATCCATCCACCCTTCACCTTTTGATATATATGTTGTGTTTTTTTTTTCTTAGATTCTAGACAGTATAGATAAAATGTGCCTCAGGGAATCTGAGAAAATGCATTTAGTAAACTAATCTATTCTGTGGTCCCACGAATAATGATAGATGCATAAGAGTTAGTATAATGCTTGTTTCCTTGTTTCCTTGAAGTTAGCAGTAGAAATTTCAAATTCTACATTTTGACAATAGAATGCAAGGTCAGCAGTCTTGGAATGGAACATTACGTGTGCATTCCAGTGCACACAAACCACAGATTTTCCAAAGCCAACAAAGCTTGGATGTTATTATCATTGGTGTGTGTGTGTATGTGTGTAAAATGCCCCTATTGATTTATACTGGTGGCTATAGAGAGAACTCAGGATACCACTGTTGGTTAGAGAATACCTCAGGCTTGAACCATGTACCCTGGGTTTAGGTAACAAGAGCCTGCATTCCCTACCCACCACCATCTGTGAAACTTTTGTTATAGATTTTTGCCTCATATTTTGTTCTGTTCAGTTCATCATAAAATCTGTGGTTTCTGAATTGGTCACTCCTTAAATAGTTGATGGTGCAAGGGTAGCATTGTTGTTTCAGAGCTAGAAGTTTTCTGGTTTGATTCTTGGTTGGGGTACCTTCTATGTGGGTCTATATGTCCTCTCTGTGTTTGTGTGTGAGTTTTCTCTGGTGTCCTGCCATGTGTCTGCAGTATTTCTCCCTGGGCCTTTGCTGAAAATTTGCTTTTGTTCCAAGTCAGACTTTCCTGGGTAACAAATGTTAAATAAAATTGGCAGGCATTTTGAATTTCAGAAAGTACATAGTAACACAAAACCTTTTATTCTAGCACTTTTCTATCTTTATAAGATGAATATTTTTAATTTATCCCTATTTTTGGGATGGTATTCCCCCATTATTGGCTTCATCCAGGTTTTTTGTGCTAAGATTGAGCTATGGTGAAAACTGAATTCACTGAATATGTGTGAGGGCAGTATTCCTCCATTACTGGCTTTATCCAGGTGTTTTGTGCTAAGAGGTTGACAGCTATGGTGAGAACTGAATTCACTAAAGGGTAGCCATTTAAGTTTCAGTCTTCCTATCTTTCATAAAACAGCTGATTTGGCATAGTGGTTTGTTGCGCTCACTGTTTTGCACATGGTCCTGGGTTCAAGCCTTGGCAGTGAAATTTATGGTGGTAACACAGCATTTTATATTAGCAATTTTCCAAGATTATACAAGCAATGTTTAAAAGGTGTCCCTGGTTTTTGGGTTTTTGTCCCGCCCCTATACATTTTGGCTTTTTTCAGATTTCTTGTGCTGCAAATTTGAGAGATACAGTTGAGTGTTGGGTAGACTTTACAAGGATCTGAGAGCTGCAGGGGAAGATAAGTTTAATGCTGCTTATGCTAAGTCTGCTTGCATTGTTAATAGCACAGCAGGTAATGTACTTGCTCTTGATGCAGAAGGCTGTGGGCCCTATTCCCAAAGGGGGTGGGTGCTGTTGTACTGAGAATGCCCTTTTTGGTGAAGATTCAGGCACTTTATTTATAGATGAAACAAGGAAATATAACGTTGTTTGCTAGCAGCAACCTCTTCATTAATTACAGATCTCTTTAATGTGGAATTTTATAGATGACTTTTACTTCTGCAGAGATTGTGCATATTTAGTGATACTGGTGGATTGTAGAAGTTTAAGTAGACTTTTATGATGGAAGTGTTCTCAACTGAGCACTTTTGTCATTATTGGTGCATGCATTTTGTTTCATTGTTTACTGGAAAAATGTTCAAAACATTAAATTTAAAACACCTTCTAATAACTGTACTGTATTATACAAGGAATATAATTTAATACAATCAGGAAGGTGTATCACGCAACACATGTATGTCTTGTGTGCAAGGGGCCTATCATTTGAAACAGACCAAAGTTAATTTTTATACTAGCCAAATGTATTTTCTTTGAATGTGGATTTCAGTGCTATTTCAATGAATGTGAGTTTTAAGGGCAGAGAAGTTTTAATGCTGTCTGTTTTATTGTGAGACTGCATTGCATTGTTTAGCAGATGTCTTAGTGTTTGTGCTGTAAAACGCAAAATAAAACTTTCAAGTGAAATCCAAATCACTGTAGAAGTAAAGCAGCATGCACATTACAGTGTTTATGGTAAATGGGGTGAAATAGACAAGTAATGGGACATTGGAATGGCTGCAGGGGCGAGGCTCCATTTGACCATGATTTTGTGAGGGGGGCAGCCTCGGCTGAACTATACCTCTCAACTGTCCAGATTTTCACAGAATGAATAGATTTTTGCTTCATATTTTTGGTTTGTTCCTCATAAAATTAGTGGTTTTCTAGCAAATCATTTAGGAATTAAGTCACTAAATAATGACAGACATTGAGTTTCAGATTTCATAACCTTCAGAAAAATGCATGCTAAAGCAAGACCTGTTATTCTATCAACTAAGTTTATACAAGAGCAATATTTAGTACTGTTTGTATGTTCCCCCAATATATTTGGCCTTGTCCAGATTTCCTGCATTAACATGTTGAGAGGTATATGCAAATAAATTATTTTATAAAATTAAGCATATCCAAACCTCTCAACTGTCCCCGATTTTGGCTCAAAATGTTGCTCTCCCTCTAATAATCCCTCCACAAAATGGCAATTTTGGAAGAAAACGTGGAGGGTTTACAATTAATAAATAAGTGTAATAATCAGAGTTATAGATTACTTTTATTTCAGAAATGTATGTAGATTCATTTATTTGGTCAGCTGTTCAAGTTAACAGTACTAATATAAAAAAAAAACATCCTTTCCCTTTGACAGGTTCCCAGCTGTATTTTGTGGCTACTTTATATTTTTGCATCACATTTTGGTCCATTTTACATAAAATTGTGGTTTTCTGGAAAATTAGAGGCAAATCATTAAAGATTGAAGTTAGAAAATAATGACAGACATTTGAGTTTCAGATTTCATACCCTTCAGAAAACAAGACCTACTATCTATTAGAAAGTTTATAAGAGCAATATTTAAATATTGTCCTTATTTTTGGGCCTTTGCCCCACTTCTATGTATGGCTTTGTCCAGATTTCTTGCTCTGAGGTTGAGAGGTATGACAAATGTGTCAGGACCATCACAGTCAGCCAGAGACATTTCAAATTGTGACATACTTGTTGCACCCCACTCCCCTCATGTAGTAACTCTGGATGTGTCCAAGCAAAGCAAGGAGCAGTTATGCAGTGTAAATGTGCAGAATATCCCATCATCCATGGTAGACAAGTACTACAGTGGCTTTTCATCTGTGCTTGCTTGATTTTGCAAAATGTTCTGGTATTTTGTCATACTTTTATACTGTTGATTTATGCTTCTTATTATTCAGAAAGTGCTTGTTGCTGTGTGTTTAAGTAGCAATGCTTTCATGACCATCAGGCAAGCTTGTCTGAGATTGTAAGATGCAAGTAAGCTTTAATAAGCATTCTGTTAAAGAATTACCAACATTGAAAGCTTTTTTGTTGTTGCCATGTAGAGAATACTTACATACCTAGATAACTTATAAGTCTTGGGTATTGAAATGCATATGACAGTATTTGTAATAAAGGACAGGATTACAGTATTTTAAGAAGCTCATTACCTTTGTTGGAGACTTGCAGTCATCTTTGCAGGCTTTCCCCTTAAACTAAACAGAACGCCAATCTATCATGTGCAGTCCATAAAATGTGCAGTAATCCTTTAAGCAATTTATCTTGAGCTTGTTTCTTGTTTGCTGTTCATTTTTTACTTTGATCATGTTTTCCCCATGAAACAAGTAGATAGTTGTTGTGAGGCAGCAGGTGTTTTTTGGATAAGAAACATTTTTACAAGTGGGGGTATCAGAGATTGCTACTTTCAGCATGTTACTTGGTAATTTTATAAAGCTGAATATAAATTATAATTAGAACTGCAGTGCAAGGTGAAGTGGTTTGAGTTGAGTCTGCTCTTTTTTCTTATACTTGACTTTGACTTGTGTTCCAGTAATGTATTTAAAAAGTAATTTATTTTTTTTTTCTGCCTTGCAACCTTTTTATTTCTATCTAGATATTAAGTAAGCTGTTATGAAGCCAATGCATTGAATTTTTTTTCTTCTATACTTCATTTTGTCTTGATTGGACTCTCCTAATAATGGTTTGGCACCCAGGCCAGGGTATTTAATTAAAGTTCCAGTTTTTGTGGTTTTGAGTGTAGCTCCTCCCCTTTCTAGTGGCCACATCCCTTCCCACTGGCCCCACCCATTCAGCTGTCTCCTGCAGCCCTCCTTTGATTTGAAGTCACCAGCTGCCACTGGTACACTAGACCATTTGAATGTCAACTATCCATTTGAGCATTATATTATATAAGGAAATGTGGCATGTGAAAAATTATAGTACAAGACAATATGCAGATGTGTATCAAAGGAGCATCGCTGCAAAGAATGTCAGATACAACATTTTTATGAAGTAACGTAGTAGAGGAAGAACATATAAGTGTATGGATGGAAAAGAACTGTGTCAAAAATGGGAGGGGACAAGAAGAGCTCACCTGCAAGCATGTTGTCCTTGAATGAGTCCCTGGTGAGGAGCAGAGCCATAAACAGAGTTCAGATAGCCCCTCAACTGATTGCTTAGTTCACATCAGTGGCTGGCTCACTAAACCAGGAGAGTGACATCAGCAATTCTGCAGTCTCCATGTATGTCTTGCTTCTCTCATCCATTGGTGTGCACATGGAGCAATCCACAAGTGACCAGATGGGTATTTTTTAAAAAAAAAAAATCATACAAGTGGAATGAATACTTGCTGGTTATAAGATACATATATATATGATCTAGTTTGCAGTGTTTCAGGCCTGCAGTCTATTGGTCCAGGGTTCTGGTCCTAGTTCCTGCAGCTTTTATTGCAGGATCACAAGTTTTTCTTTTATTCATTAACTCTGTTAGATCTGTAACTTGACATTTTTAGGTCCTTTAAATCTCCTAGTGTTAAGATGATGCGGTGACATACTATCATTTTGAACTCTGTGGTGTACTAGTGTTTGTCAGGCTTTCTTCCTCATGGTTGCTGTTGACAGATCAGCTCGGATGCTGCTGTCACGTCCCTGTTCCTTCTGTGGTAGGCAGTTGTGGATTTTCAAATGTTGGACATCTGCTTTGGTTGCAAAGATATTTGACATATAGTACTGGATTCCCATTCAGCATTTCTGCACAGGGAGGGAAGGATAATTAGTGTTGATGACTGCTTTATACATACATCTCAAAACTACGTATTTATAAGTAACAGCCCTCGTTTTTTATTTTATAGGCCAACTTTCTCATAGCTCCACATTAAAAGGGCTACCACACATTTAGTGTTAAAAAAGTTAAACTGTTCATAATAACTTAATGCTGAATCATAATTCCCATCTAAAGAATGGTTTACTTAAGAAAATAACACATTTTAGCTATATTGTGTGGTTATTAATTGAAGTGTCTGGATTTTGTTTTTATGTGTTAGACATTTTGTGCATTTGATTCACATTATGAGTGGTAGTGTTCTTCATTTTAGTAAACAAAGAAAGTGGGCTATTGAATCCCCCCTTAGCCTACTGACATTGCTTCTGTAGTTGCCTTTATTCAGAAATATCCACTACTTTAATTTATGTCTCTCACTTCATCAGATGGCTAGAAGAAGATGGGTATAGAGAGGATAACTATGCAGTTTTCAATACTAAGCTGGGCAACTTCCGATGTATTTAACAAGCATTATACATGTTGAAAGCTGCTTATGTTGAGGGATGGTATCAACCTCTGTGAAGGGTCCTTAAGTAGTAGGGGTATCTCTAAAATGCTAACACAAGACAACACCCTCTGTCAAATAGAATAAAATCCTTTATTTTACAATTTTAAGAAGTCTTCCTTAGCAGGCAGTTTATACTTGTCATCATTTGTATTATCCCCTCAGACACACACACACACACACACACACACACACACACACACACACACACACACACACACACACACACACACACACACACACATACATGCACATTTTTTTTCTTTTTAGAATCATGGGTACTAGCTTTAGAAGCTGACTTTATTGCATAGTCTGATACGAGCTGTCTATCGAAGTTTATTTTCAACACCATCATTTCTTTTTTTACAGGTTCCTCTTCCCTGCAGGCCTTGAGAGAACAATGACAATAAATAACATACAAAACCCAGGTTTTTTTTTCAGAGCTGGAAGCAGTTCAGCAACAGCACATTGTTTACAAAACAAGAGAAGGATTCAGCCCACAGCAGAGTGCAATACCTTGACAGCTGAACTACTGATTAAAAAACAAGATGGCTGACTGGAAGGAAGTTTCTACCCCAGCAAGCATCATCATGAAAATGCCATAGCTGACTTCAGAAGGCAATCAAGATGTGGCAGGAACTGGCTAAGAGATTACACTGCCAGGTGGAGGGCATGCTATAGACAATTATTTATAGGAATTTTTGGTTTGTTGCCAGATGAAGGCAGATCTATGACTTCTGATTTGGTTTTAGATAAGAACTTCGGGTCCAAATCTTCTATGGGTGGCAGTGCTCATTTAGGGCCTCCACAGGTCATCACAGATCACCCACCCACATTGATGACCACACAAATACAAAATACATTTCCTCCCATCCTAATAAGTGAATGTAAGTAGACCTAAAACTTCCCTACAGCACAATTCGTGGCTCCCATGGCAAGGTTGACACACTCACAGCTCTCACATTATGGCCCATGTTCCAATGAATTTCAAAGAGATGTTTATCAGAGTAGATTATATAGGCAATTTTGATTTAAGTGGCATGGGAGGTATCCAAAGGATTCCCAAGTTTGAGAATACAGGGTCAAATGACCATGCCACAAACCTTCCCATCCTGGGTAAGTGAGCTTCAACTAAAACTATTATAAAGAGCTGGGATAATCAGATATTAATTGAAAAACATATTAATCAATTTCTCCACTTTCTAGGTTACTTTCTCTCTAGCAGCACACCACATTAATTGGTCTATGGGGCCCTGGCATGATCAGTAGTTTAAGAAACTAAGGCAACTGGCTCATACTTACCTACAAATTAATAAACACCTATCTTCTCGAATTAACATTGAGAATGGTGCCAGACAAGAATGTCCTATGTCCCCCTTTTTAATTTATACAATGAACCCCTTTTTCTCCTCATTTCCCAGAAAACTTTCCACCATATCCCAATGTCTTTAACACTAAAATTACCCTGGTGGCTTTCGCTGATGATCTAAATCTCTACTATTCACTACCTAATTCATACCTCCAGAAACTACTATATACTAAAGACACCTTTTGAACTTTCTCAGATTACAAACTAAACCTAAAGAAAACAAGTATCTTCCCTATTAACCCCCTCTGTCAGCTTCCCACATACTCCTTAGCAGCTGGTATTAAAACTAACCATTCATTAAAATATCTAGGAATATCCTTCCACCAAGATCCTAAGCAATAATATAAAAATAACATTATTAATCTCTGGTCAGATATACAACATGAAATTGCCAGATGGACAACAATTCAACTTCCATTCCTGGCTAAAATAGCCACAATCAAAATGAATCTTCTACCCAGATTTCTATATATATTTAATGCCTCCAATACCATTATCAACCGAAAACTCTTCAAAATCATTCACTTTACAATTTCCAAATGTATTTGGGTCCCCAAATCAGTCAGAATCAGTTATAATAAATTGACCTACCATAAAGACTATGGAGGGTTAGGGTTGCTGGACTTTAAACTCTACTATGATATTGTAAACTGTAATGGACTAATAACAATAGCTGACCACACCCCTTCACTACAACAATGGACTCCAACCTGAGTCAAACTATTACACGACTATATCAAAACACTATCCATAAACTCCAGAGTGCTCCCTTTCCTTTACAATGAAATTAAAAAAATCTTAAAATACACCCAATCATTAAACATAAAATTACTATCATACAAAAGGTGTTCAAATCATTAAACCTATATTATGCATTCACTTCACAAATAATCTACCTCAACCCCAATCTCAAAGTGAATAACAACATGAATAACCTAAACAATTATCCCCTCCTCAAGAAACTTAGCATCTCTGATATATTTCCCTTCAAGTACAATACTATCACTGAAATGAGAACACAATTAAAGCTCCCTGAAAGCTATACAGTCATTTTAAGGCAAATTCGAGACCTTAGCCAATATATGACAGACAATCCTGATATCAGCACAAATGACATTCAAACCTGTAAAACCATATGATACCTCCTATCCTCAAACAAAAAAATGCTATCTATCTCCTACAAACTTATTCTATCAATCAAACTGCAAAAGGAAGTTATTTATTCTAGTTACTGGAAGGAAATTGATCCTTCAATCACAAACAAACAAATATCTCAAACGATCCCGCTTCCCTCCAAACGTATTCCCCTTATAAAACTTAAATATACACAGATCATGATACTTCACAATGCCTATCTCACTACAATCATTATAAATAAAATATACCCAACCACCTCTCCATTCTGTTTATATTGTGGTAATCACAAGGCTGATCTACTCCACATCTTCTGGAGCTGCAAGTGCATCTACAAGCTATGGTGCTCACTTAGAGTCCAACTAGAAAAAAAGGGCTATGAAAAGTCCACCTTATCTTGGAAACTAGCTCTCTTACGTATCACGCACGCAGGCCTGACTAAACTGCAAACACGAATATTTAAAACACTAATTTCTTTACTTAAATGCAAAATTACATTGAAAGGGTAGCGCATCACTCACATGGGAGGGTTTCAAACAATTAGCTACCAAACACCTACTAGCTCACAAATATTTAACCTACACTGAGAAATCCCACACTCACTTTACAGAGTTATGAAAATCCCTTTTTGAACATATTCCAGCTTGAAGTTGGTATATATAATTAATGACAGAATTTTGACATATATGTTTTATTTTTCTGCAATGTATTCTTTGGTCATATTACTACCTGTCTGTTAATATTGTTACATTTTACTGTATATGTTTTCACAAAAAAAGGAAATAAAAACTTTTATACAAAAGAAACTAAGGCAACTGACATATCTCTTCATTGTGGCCTGGGACACATTGACATCTGGCTAACTGTCATGCTTGATAAACCCCACAACCAAGTAGGCCCCAACCCATCAGACAATCAACCAGATGTTAGATTCTGTTGGGCATTCAGTAATGGAACATGTGCATGGCCATCTTGCAGGTTCCAAAAACTGACACCAGAAGCATCTCAGTTTAGGACACCTATTCCTCTGGAAATTTGGTTGATTGGTGAAGAGTAGCCAGCACAGTTCTATCTACTAAGAAGGCCTATTTCACATCTATGCAATACTTAAAAAAACATTTTCTAAGGGGTTACCTCCCTACTCCAAGCAATGGGTGATCCCTACATTAATCCAATTCCTCATTCAGAGATGTTCTCTGAGGGATGAGTCTAGCACCTTGCATATACACCTGGCAGCTTTAAGCTGGTTAGCTTGCACCCTAGGTTTCCCTGATATTGCCATCTGATGGTTAGTCAACAGGGTATTAAAAAATTGGTTTAATTTAAAAGGATCAGTGCAAGACTCCAGGAAAATGATACATCACTACCTTTTGGGCAATGTCATCTTCAGGGTCATAGCTCTCAACTGTCTAGATCTTTGCAGAATGTCCTGATTTTTGCCTCATATTTTTTCTTTCTTTCTCCTAAAATGTATGGTTTTCTCACAAATAACTGTGATGATATGAGGACTGAAGTCACTAAATAATGACATACATTTGAGTTTCAGACATCATATCCTTCAGAAAAATGCATGCTAAGACAGATCTTGTCATTCTATCAGCTTTCTAAGTTTATAAGAGCAAAATTTAAAATCTGTCCCTGTTTTTGGGCCTTTGCCCTCCCCCACCCCATTATGTCAGTATTTGTCCTGATTTCTTGAGCTAAGAGACTGAGAGGTATTTTTAGGATATATTATACAGTCTTGTTTAGCTGGCTGTATGTAGGGGCCCTCTTCAGAGTAAGTGAATTTGTTACATCCTTTATATTAGGAAGAGGCATTTTTATGCAAGGAGTGTGTATTGATTTGGCTAAGGATTTCTAAGACAGATCAGATCAGTCAGGGGCAACAGATTCATTTGCAGAGGGCTAAGTGCTATTTTACATGCTCAGTTCACTGGGTCTCATCACTGCACAAACTAGTACATGGCCACCCCCAGCAGCCACTCTAGTGTTCCATTACTTAATTATCACTCCCCATTTGCCATAAGTACTATACAAAATGGTCAGTTTGCATTTACTTCTACAATGATTACAGATATTTGGATTTCATTTAAAACGTTTAATTCAAATTTTATAGCATAAACACTAATAACCATTAGCTAAACAACAAAATACAGTCTCGCAATGAAAACAGATTTAGTATGAGCAACAGTAAACTTCTCTGCTCTTGAAACTCACATTCACTGAAACTGCTCTGAAACCCACATTCATAGAAAATGCATCTGGCCAGTGATGGATTAGGCATACCTTTGGGCTATTTTCAAACAATGGACCCTCTGCCCACATTTTAAGACCATGCATGAATCCAGTTTTTTTTTTATTCACCTTACTGATTGCATTAAATTATATTCCTTGTTTAATGCAGTACCACTTCTAATGTGTTTTTTAAATTTTTTGTTTTGAGACTTTACTTAAGTGCCACAAAAATGAACCCATAATAACAAAAATACCAATGTCAGCACATTTCAACCACACAAAATGTCACTCAAGCTGCTTTCATTACACCAATATCAGTTAATACACGCAATCTCTGCAGAAGTAAAAGTCATCTGAATAATTCCATATTAAGGAGGACTGTGACTAATGAACAGGATGCTGCTAAAAACATCTTTGTATTTCAGTGCTTCATCTAAACTTCAATGCCTGCTGCCATTAAAGAAAAAAATCACCTATTTTACATTAAAAAATAGTGAGCTGGTGATATGCAAACCAGCAATAGATGAATAGTTACTAGGCATTTCATCCAAAGAAGGACACACTCAGAAGTGCAGCACCCCCTCCACTTATGTTGTATAGTAGTATTAGTAATTGATCTACCTGATGTGGGAAAAGAACTACCAGCCTCTTGCATCAAAACCAAGTGACCTACTTGTTGCACCACTGACACTGAAAAGTGTTATGAAATTTAATAACCAATGACAGACTGCAATCCTGAGTGATTTACAAAAACAAAAAAGATAAGAAATACAATTAAAGGAGACCTGTCAGTTGGTGTGGGTGCTTAAAGCACTTACTTGCCAAAACCCAAGGTTCAGCATTTGACTCTAAGGAAAGTAGTTTAACTAGACAGTCTCCTCAAGGGGGCATTTCACATACACACAGCAATGGTCTGTATATATCTCCCTTCCCTGACAAGAAACTTTAGTGTTCCAACTGTATTTGAGGTTTTGAGTATTATAAAAGAACTGGAAGAGGGAACTTTAGAAAAGGGAAGGAGCAAATTACATAGAAGTAAATTGAATGAGTAATAATGTTTAAGATGAAGAGTGAGGTTTAAAGGAAGGCAGAATTCAACACTTTTTTGTAATGTTGGACTGATGATAATAAGAAAGAAAATATATGTGATGTATATTGTATTTAAGTGGAAAAATGGTAAAATGATTTGTTTTCTTTTTGGTTAATGTATGTTTGCCTATATCTTAAGTGATAATTTAATAAAGGTGCTTAAGAAAAAAGAAATGAAAAACTGAAAAAGAAAGAAAGAAAGAAACAGCAGCACTTTGAAA
Organism: Protopterus annectens; assembly: GCF_019279795.1. Taxonomy (NCBI): domain Eukaryota; kingdom Metazoa; phylum Chordata; order Ceratodontiformes; family Protopteridae; genus Protopterus; species Protopterus annectens. The sequence continues at coordinate 637,312,879 of NC_056734.1, read as the reverse complement.
TCTCCATGTGCAGTTCACACTAAAGGATTGCACTCATGGGATGGAGAAAAGGAAATGATTGCAGTGCCATTTCCCTGTGCAGCAGCAGTTCTATTTGCATCTTGGAATTTTATTGTACTGCAGCATTTTAAGAACCATTTGCTTGGCTTCTCTGTCCTACCTACTTCAAAATCGCATTTGTTTCTTAAGATGATTCTAGGACAATGCCCTAATGCTGAGGGTTTTGGGGCTTGCTACTGTGAAGCCAACCCTCCATCAACCAATATGGCCCCTTCGGCCAATACAGGCCCTAGGCAGCTGCTTAGGTCACCTAGTGCTGAATCTGGCTCTGAGTCTGTAAGGCCTAGCTATCAAAGTAATTGTCTTTGTAGGCAAAGAGTAATAAGCCCAAGTCGGTAGGTAACGTGATCAGTCTGAGGGGGCTTGTTTAATGTACCTGGAATTTAATTAGTGGGGCTAACACTGACTTGGTAAAGACAACTGTCTGACCTGAGTATCTCATGGCTGTAAATTATTTAAGGTGCAATTTTGTTGTATTTGACTATTAATCAATCTTGAAGTTCAGTTTCAATTCATTTTAAAATAAACTTGTTGCAAATGCAAATGTGTGGCTGTTATTGATTCGACTCAGGAAGACTAGAAAAAAAGATAAAAACTGTGAAACAGTAACCATTAAAAACAGAAGATATACATTTAACGAAAAGAAACAGAATGAAGAAATAAGGGGTGCGGAAGATTGTATTGAAGATATCAGTAAGTATGACATTTTAAAAGAAGAAACTGGAAGTGAGGAAATTGAAGTATGGCATGTACAGTTGTGTAAGTTAAACTTATAACAGTAGATGTTCAAATGATCAGTGCTGCAGTACTCTTAGCTATATGGAATATATTCTACCAAGGATTAAACAGCTGCCAGCTTCCAAAGCATCAGGGCACCTACCATATGCCCAAACTGGCAAGCAGCTCGAGCTGATCTGACTAAACAACAAGTTAGGGTGCAAAGCCAGCAAGCAGAGAGATGAAGGCTGAGTCCTGAAAGGACAATGCTAGGAACACAAAATGAATGCCACACACTGAAAAAACAAAAAAAAAGAAACAAATCAAGGGGAGTAGAGGGAGCAGCTACTGCAGCAGTGATCATTCAAATGTGTACTATTATGGTAAGTTTAACTTATACAACCGTACTGTGTTCATCATATTGATCATTGCTGAAGTAGCCTTAGCTTTACTGCTATATAAATTTGGGAGTTGGATGGAGATGTGTCCAGAAGCAACTAGAGAATGGTCTTAGCAAAGCTTGATCTGGACCTAGAAAAAGAATTATATTGTGTTTTGTAAAAATATGTAGAGAAGATCAAGTAGCAGCTTCTAGAATACTTCTAGAACCCAACCCTTTCCAAAAAAGCCATATACGAATGATTTTCAGAACCCAATTGTTTGAAACAATCTATTGCCAAAGAGAAAACTGGAGATTTAGAATTTCTGGCAAAGAAAATGGGCCAGCGTTGGAAGGGGACACAAGGTCTTATGAATAGTCATTCAGACTTGTTGGACTCTCCTTGGTTTTGGGAGGTTCAAGACTTCTTTTTGGAGCCTCCTTGCCATTTATTCTTAATCATCTGTTTTTCCATATTTTGTTGAGACTGTTTATTGTGTTTTTTGCCAAAATTGGATGAGGCGATAGAAAATCTCTTAGAAATTTTGAAAAAGGTAGGCTGAAAAATCTTAGTGATTCCCTGGATCACCTTCCCCCTTTCATCACTTCTTGATCATCTCTGCAACAGAAGAGTCAAACACTAAATTTATTTCAATGTCAGGAGAATTTAAAATTTCATTTTGAAATCATCTCAGAACTTTTGAGAATGCAGCCAAGCAAACCTCCTTAAAAAGTGCTACTGTGCACATCCCTGGAAGACGTATCAACCAATGTTAGTGCATGATAACCTTAAACTTGATCTGCATATACAAAATTACATAAAAAACTCACCAAAAACAAGGGATGCTTTATAGAGCCAACAACTTTCCAACCAACACAACTAAAACTACACTTGCCACTACTTACCTCCTTCTCTCATTACTTTATGGTTCTCCCATCCTTACTAACCTCCAAACATTGCAAAAAGTAAAGCATGAACAATGCTATAGTAAAGTGGTTAAATTTGCAGCATAACCCCTTTCAGAACCCATCATTATACACTGTAGCACTAAAGAGCCCAAATTGATTAGAACTGCCCCATCGACTAACATATGCACAGCTTTTTATCTCCTGTAACGTTATCCAGCATCCATCTGCTTGTCCAGCACTACCTTTCTTCTCAACTATGTTCTCACTTTGTACCAAAAGCTCTTCTCTGTCTACAAAGCTATCAAATCTCCTGGGCATGGTTTGTACTCATTCTACATTGCTAAAACCTGACACTCCTTACCAATATCCATCAAGTCAATAGCCTCCCTCCAGTCCTTTAAAGCCATTCTAAAAGACTTCATCTCCATAATCTGTCTCTGGTCTAGCTCAACCACAGGATAAACTATATCCCTAAATATGAACAAACACCTCCTTACTTCCCATTCTTAACTCACTTCCTTACTTCAAACAATTTCTTTTCCCTGATTCTCTATCTAAATATACATTTATCCTGCTTTTCTCTCACTTTGTATTACAATTCTTGTTTATGCTATACTTACTTACCTTTAATTTCTCTAAACTGGCTAAAACTTCTCTAAGTATTAATTAATTGTCATATAAGTTGTATCTATTCTTCACCAATGTATTCATAGTATGTCAGATTTGGTATAATTATTTAAACTGTAGATGTTTTTTGTATTATTTTTGAAGATTGTAAAAGTATTGATCTTAAAATGCTTTGTGATACTTAGGAGCTTTTCTCACTGGGAGGCTGCTAAAAATGGGCACCTACCCAGTTAGACTTTCCTAGTAATCAAATGTCAATAAATACATTAATAAATATATAAATAAAATAAAATACAGTTAGGGTTGGCAATGGAATGCAGGTAACAAAAAAAAATTATTGTGCCTTTTTTGACACAGGAGTATGGAAAAACAGGGCAAGGCTAGGTACCATTGGGTCCCAACCCCACCCTGCCATAAATAACCATGTAGCTTTCACAACTTGTGGAACTGGCTTCTAATATACCTGATGCTCTATCATGAGTGTGAATGTCAGGTCTCACATTTTTACAGGGACCAGGTACAAGACAAAACTATAATTTTAACCATGCTCCATCAATTTATATGTGTCCATGGACTATGAAAATCAGCTCTATTGATGTTTTTGGAGATGGGCGTTGGAATAATGCTGCTCATTGTTTGTATCACTCATCATTTGAAGTTTGAAATGATAAACAGCAGAAGCCTTATTTAGGACTTCCCTCTCTAAGAACTTTAATTTCAAACCCAGTGAAGCTCCTTATAATGAGCATAAATCGTTTTTGAATTTAACTAAGTTTTGAGGTTGCCAGAGTATTGGGAAAATATCAAAAAGGAGAAACAGTTGATTGTATACACAGTTTTCAATAAGGATTACTACACCAAAAACTAGCAGATAAAGGAGTGCTGTAGCATAAAATAAAAGAAAACAATATGTTTGTGTTATAACTGATTATGGTGAGCAAAGAGGTAGCAAATTTTTATTAAATAACTGAGAGATTTCGGTGTCTATAGTTAAATGAGTTAAGTAGGTAACAAAAATAATTGCAGTGGAAAATATTGAATGTAGGTAATATGAAGAAGGAACAGAATGTTTCTGAACATGAGATAAGGCAGTATACATTTTGTGGAAATTTGGTTAAAGGGATGTGGACCTTTGTTGTATAATAGCTTATGTGAAAATGACTGCATGGAGCTTCAAATTCAATGTAAACATATACAGCAGAGCTATGTAGAAAAACATTGTAATGGTATATGTATTTATTTCATATTGTTGCTCATTTTCATTTAATAATTAAATTGTGAAAATATTTAATAGAGTAATTGTAATTATTTTTCTTTTTCTCTAGTTTTCATTTAATTGATGAAATTCTGAATATATATCCTTGCTAAAAGTGTGTTATAAGCTTTTACAATAAATAAAAAAGTGCATACTTTGTTCCTGATAACTATCATGGGACTTTTAACATCTACATAAGCTAGAACTTACTCAGGTCAGTTGGAGTTCAGCTTAACATCTTGTTCAAAGGACAATACTCCAAGAGTGAAGTATAGATTCCTTCTGTACTGTCAGTACTGGAATATGACTTAAGTGCCTGATGTGGGGATAGAACTCACGGCTTTCTGAGCTACCCTATTTTAAAGCCAGTATTCTGTCATGTCGAATTATAGTGAAAACCTCATTTCATGTGGGCATCTCTTTCAAAGACATTTATTGCCCCACTCATGGCAACTATGACATTGTTGTTTCTTTAAATACATTTTCGTAATGCTGACAACAGTTAATCCTGTATATTTCACACCCTTAGAGTTTAAGCTCTCCGGAGTATGTGTTTCTCTATTGCTTCTTTATTGTTGTACCACACAGTCTGCATATATTTTGTCTTGCCTATAAATTGACCTTCTGTGTTCTGATAGAGAGCACTGCTGCTTTTCAATCTGCAAGGGAGGCTGTTACTTTTTCTCTTCTTTTATTTTTCCTTAAGATGAGGAGGTTTTTTAACATACTACTGCACTGTGAGGGGCCTTCTGTCCCTGCAGTCCTCATGGAAGTCTTAGTGTTGCCTGATGTAGTTCTTCCTAAAAGCTATTCTTGACAGCAGATAAACTCATCCAGGGACTGAACCTTTCCTTCAGTACTTACAGACACTGCCTCTGGAATTCATGCTGATGGAAACAGCAGGGCCCCTGCAGTCAAAATCATTCAGAAAAAAATCCCTGGGGAGTCTTGTTTTACTAATTAGTAGTCTATGCTTCTGTTTATTTAACATTGTCTTGTAAATGTAGGAATGCATATTAGTAATGTTACTGCCGTTTCTGGTACATTAGTATTGAAAATTACAGAGAAGTGTTCTCTAGGGAAACAGAAATAAAGCATTGTTACTTTCTAGCTGCAACCATTGCTCACTGTGCATTTTTAAAATTAAAGCATTTCACAACAAGATATGTTTGTTTATCAACCACAAAGGGCCTGCTGGGCATAGTCCATTTTCCAAGAAAGTCCTGGGTGAGATGTTTCAAGTACGACATAACATTAACTATAAGGTAGAATCTCTGTTGTTAGATGAAACTGCTCAAGCATTTATAAGATGACACAATATAAAAATAAAAATTACATTCATGAACTATAGCTATTATGTTGAAAACATAAATGCTATGCAATAGAGTATAATTTTATAATTAGTTCAATACGCTTGATCACAAAGAAGAAATCAGAGTTAGACAAGCTGAACAAACACTACAAACACATTAACCATGTAGTAACTAATCTGACCTTAGGTAATTGAATTCATCAACAGCAAGAATAACTAATTTGTAATACTGGCTGTACCTGGAATGGAGGACTTACTAAGACAATTTGTTAACTTGGGTAATTGGGGTTATTTAGTTTAAAATATTCTGTGGGGGCAAAGTGTGGCTTGGATGCATGAGAAGAAGAAATGCATAATGTACTTAAGAGAGATTTCAGTGGGAGGAACATATGTATCAGCAGACCAGAAGATCAGTAGCCTGATTGGTGTTTGTGAAAGAATATAATGCTGTTAGATGACAGTAGGCATGTACTGGATGAATATTTATTAGCTGATGCTAGAGCTGCATTGCCAATTATTATATAGGCAGATTTTAAAAATAAAAAGCTGAGATATATACAAAACATTGCCATAGATACATATAATACAAAGACAAACTATGCTACAATGTATAGGGAAAAGAAAACTATATAACATATCTTACTGGAGATTTCTATGTAAGATTGAAATGCATGCATTTCCAAGATGATCTACAGTTACTAACTCTTTAGAATGCCCATATTTGAGAAGATGCAAGAGTTTTACTGAGTCACAACCATCAGTTAAGTGCATGGCTAAGTTTGTGGTCATATGAGTTATTAAAATATCTTGCAAAATTAGCTGACAGAGGCCACAATCATATGGAAACAAAGAACAATGCAGAAAATAGTCGCTTACTCTAGCCCCACTGTTGTGTGACAATATAAATTATATCTGACAGTATTTATTGAATTATTCACACTTCCACATATGATATATAAGTGGTATCATTCACTAGTGTTTCCTTACTTATATGTGGCAAGAGGTAGCAATTAAAGGACACCATAGCTGGCGTGCCAGGTTGGAACTGAGGGCACAAGGATGTGTGAATTGGGAAGATGACCAACCTGTGTAAAGTGGCACTAGACCACAAAATTTATAGGAGGCCATCTCAGCATGAGAAAGAAATTATGCAGATAGGGAAATTCTGGAGAAAAATAAATCAGAGAACAAATAACTTCTACCACCATGAGTAAGTAAATTAGTGTACATATAGACTATGGTGGATAAAATAAATTAGGGGAGCAAGTGGAGTTGCAATGGGAAAGATGGTGATCAGCTAAAGCAATTGGAGCTGCTGTCTTGTAAGGCTCTGTAATGTACTTCTGCCTTTATTTACGTACATTTTCCTCTGATAAGCAAGCATTGGTTTCTTGAGAGGCATTATAAAGATGACCCAATCATAAATCAAGACATCTCTGATCATAATTCAAGAAGCCTCTGGTTACACCCTTATTAGATTTCAGCGAAGTGTAGCCCTTGGCAAAAATTCAAAATGCCATGTTGGCTGGAACATTGTTATAAAAATATCTTGTCTAAAAAGAATAACTACTTTATCATGTATAAGCAAGTAATACCACAGATTAAATGCCAAGGAGTAGGGACACAGACTTGTTTCTCCTTCACCCTGCCTATCAAGAAAGTCTCTACTAAAATCTGGCAGCTGATGATTTCATGGTACACAGGTCCATGCATTATACTAAAAAGTAGCATGGTTATAAATAGATGAGTTTTACTACTTTGTTTTAAACACTGCCATTTTAGTAGGTTACTAGACATCCCTGGTAAGAATGCTATTCAGTTACAGAAAGCATGGTATAAAATTTGTAAATTTAGACAGTAGATGCTAGCACAGGGAGAACCACATCTGATCCATCTGAAAGATAACATGACCTTTTTGGATTGTTTCCCTTCCTGTTGGCTACTGGCCATCAGGCCTTCTATCTCAGGGGAGCTATCATGCAGGCAGCCATCAGGGAGTTTGTAGCTAGGTCCATACACCTGGCCTCTGGTGGCTGACATAAGAATCTGCATCACTGCAGGGACATTTACTGCCTGCTCTGTCATGTGAGTACACACACACACACACACACACACACACACACACACACACACACACACACACACACACACTTATAAGGTCTGCCATTACCTGCCTGAATCCCCATGCCTTTATCTGCTAGCCTTACAGCTATCATTGCTGTGCAAGCCTTATCTTTTATGGAATAATTTGGCTGACTATGGCCACTGTTCACATTTCCCCAGAATGGCCACACTGGTATCAACTGTTCAGTCCTGTTCTCCTCTTCCTAACTCTTCCAGAAATTAACCTATTTCACAGTCCAGGCTTTATCCCTCTAAGCACCTGCGATGAAATTACTCTTTTAACTTAATATAAAATATGATATAAGACAGGTGTCTGCTATACCATCTCCTACAAAAAGACACTTAAGACTGGAATCCAAAACTTGGAGAAATAATTATAAAACCATACTTGTGATTCCCAAAAATGGAATGGCTGAGTGCAGATGAGGCATTTTCAGTAGTTGCCACCATCATGTGGTATAACCTCTTCTCCTCATTAGTACATTATATAAACAACTATGGCTTTAGATAAATCTTTTCTGCTGTCTTGGGGCTATACTACTCTCTACAAATTAATGATAACTTCTGTTAGGTAAGAACAATATGTTAGACACTCCTAATTGTGGTAACACTAAAGTTGTATGTAGTATTGAAATTCTGAACGTAAGGGCCCCCTGCAACATGAATACCTTCATATCAGTATAGTTATTGAGATGTGGTTTCAAAGCAATGACAGCACTCCCTCTGTTCCAGGGTTTAGTGCCTATTGTGACTTCAGACTCTTGGATAACTGTGGGTGAGTATCTGTATTTGTCAGAAACACTAGTGCCTCATGTCAAATTACCCAAAACCTTAACTTGAAACTCCTGGAAATCCAAATCACTCTTGACGTATGCAGAAGTGTCTTCATTGCTAGCTATGTAATCCCACCAATCCCCCTCAAAGATGGAAATTCCATAGTTAATGTGTGGTCAAATAAAATTCTTGTCCTGGGTGTGTAAGAGAAAGGTTTTCTCAAGATGGGTGTATAACAATATGATCTAACTGACTGGATAAAATCAGTGACTTCCTCCAATAAGTTTTTGTGGTAAACACTATCAAGAAACATATTCCTGGGCAAAACACAGTCCTTAATAATTTTTTATCCTCATGATCATTTCCCAGTCTACTGGTCTAGCATCATTCCTCTGATGCTGGTGACATATGCTCTGCTGTTAAGAACAAAAGGTACAGGGTTTCTGCCATTTTTCCTGGTCTTAATTAATTTGGTACCATACCATCTTTTGTATACAAAACATTGAACAATATTAGTACCTCTTTTGAGCACAGGATGGCCACTTCCTCTACCTACGTCTGTATGAGCAACTGTGGTGCATGCAGCCAGTGGCGTTACATCTTTGAAGGCCCATATGTGGGTATTCCAAACCATTCTAGGGTTATTCCTTGTCAAGGTAAATTTACCTGCAGCACCATTGTGGTGGCCTATGTTTCCCTTACTTCTGCATTTCCTGCTTTTTATATTGGAAAAACTGACAGAAGATTAAATAAAAGAATGTGTGACCATTTATATTCCATCAAAAATGAAAATGTAAATAATGCTTTATTTAAATGTTCTTTTACGGATTTTAAAAAGTTTACTTTTTTGCATTTAAAAAAGTGTTTCAGGATGGGCGGGTGATTTGCAAACTTCCTTACTCTCTAAGGAATTGTTATGGCAAATACTTTTAAACTCTGGTGTTTTACTTGGCTTGAATGAATTTATTTCTTTTGCTCCAGTTTTAAAGAGAATGTCTGATGGTTTGAAGCACTGACAGTTCCAGTCACACCTACCTTTTTAGTATATTTAAGTTCATTTTACATGGACGTCTTTTATTTTGATGACATTTTTGTAATAGGAACGAAAGCACTAAATCACTAAATTCTGCCAAGTACTTCTTGTGGAGTGTTCCTTTTTTATTTATTTACCTTAGACATATGTTGGTTAAGAGCCAGGTTACTGTGTACATACATTCCCAAATTCCTGACTATTGGGCCTACTCTTAGGGGTATGTTATCAGTAAGGTAGTTTTCTGGGATTTGTATCAGCCCTTCCTGGAAAATATTGGTGTTTTGGGGGGATTCTATGATTGCTCCAGTTTGCAATCAACTTTAAACTTGGCCAGACAGAGGTCTTTGACGTTGGCCTTGGCTTCTGAGAAGTAGATGCCAAAAAACAAGGAGACACAACACAGCCCTGAGGGGCACCACTGGTGACCTGCCTCTTTTTGGATGTGGCTCCCCTGTCCTAACTTCCTGGGACCTATCTGAGAGCCAGCTGGAAATCCAACATGGAACATAGGGGTCTATGCCTAATTCCATGAGATTCTTTACAATGCCTAAGCGAAGTATTATATCAAAAGCATTGGCCAGGTTAAGGTCACCAGTAAGCACTGTTTTGCACTGTTTGCCTTCATAAATTGCCTTGTTTACCTTCTCGAATAAGTCTATCAGATTGAGCAGGCATGACCTTCCCTTGACAAAATCAGACTGAGTTAGATCCAGTATCTGGAGGATTCTAATGTCATTATTAATCATTTCCATGATCGTTCTTTCTATGGCTTTGCATTAGACACTAATCAGACTAATGAGTTTGTAGTTTCTAGAGTTTATAAAAGACTGGCCCCCGGATTCACGAATCCTCCGTGTAAGACTTAATAAGTCTTACTCAGAGGCTGCAGTTGAATGGTATGACGTCAGCGTGCCATGTATATGCATGAGGTCATGCTGACTCAACCATAAGTCTCACATGGACCGTGTAAGAAAGCAGGGGGCGTGTCCGACTGCCGAGCAGTCTAAATGTCCACGCCCCTGCAAGTGTTGAAAATAAAAGCAAATAAACAAGAGTGAGTCCGCTCAAATGTCCCTGCACCCAACACCTCACTGCCTGATAATGTAAACACCCATCACAGTTCTAAAATGCATAACATTAAAATTTATTTTCATTTCCCAAAATAGCGGCCCGTATTTGCGCGTGTGTGCGTGGGTGTGCCCATTGCTTAGCTACAGTTAGCAATTCTGACATGGAAGAGCATAAGAAAGAATGTTTATGTAAATCACACCAAATAGCAATAGTGTAATGGTAGAGTGTTTGCACAAAGAAGAGGTATTCACGGTTCGAGTCCCACCACTCCTTTTCATATTTATTTTTTAAATCAGTATATGGAATAATACCTAACATATATGTTTAAACATAACTAAAAAGCAGTGAAATGGCCAATGTATCAGTGAATAAAATAAATATTTTAAAGGATCCTAATATAAAATTGCCTGCAGTTAAGCAGCGCTTCACCCAGTGCAATATAGTTGCCCATAGCTAAATCGCGCTTTACCCAGTGCAATGTAGTTGCCCATAGCTAAATAGTGCTTTACCCAGTGCAATCAGTTTACGCGGAGGTGCGCACCACGCCAACCAGTGCACCATCGGGCAATGTGGAGCAACGTAGAGCAAAGTTGCTTAAACACAGCCATGCCCCCTAACCTGTCTGGACAATAGTAAAATAAAATGCAATGATAAGGTTTGAACCCAGAATACTGTGCACCATAATCAAAGTACTGAACCACTAAGCCACGACAGTTAGGATAAGCATCCACTGTTAACATATATATAGTAATAAATGTTTGATTAACCATTGCTAAGCAGGTCTGCAGTCAGCCGAGAATATTCAAAAACGGCTAATCACAGAAAAGTGCGGGAAATGTGGCATATTTAAGCTGCATAGGTGGGAATACTCGCCATAACTGATTGTAGCTCCCATCTGCAGTTAGAATGTCTGGTGCTGGAGAGGGCACACGCTTTCGAGCGCAATGCTGGGGCATCGAGGAATCAAGATATATGGTTTGGCTCCTAGTCCATTGGCATGAGACTCGACTCCTGCAGGGCCAGTTCCAAGGAATGGAGTATAAGGCAGAGGCTTGGAACCGGTTGGCTCATGAACTCACCAGTGCCACAGGTGTCCCTCGGACTGGTGAGCAGGTCCGTCACCACAATGCAGACCTGAATAGGCGGAAGCAGGACCTTCTGAACCAGTGGATCCAGGAGGCCCGTCAAATGAGTGATGCCCCACTACTAAGTAGGTAGCCATGGAATGCAGTATGTAAGACAAGCTGATATAGTCTAAATAATGGATAGGTATGTCTCAATATCCCTTTATTTACTCCACAGCTGCAGGTGCTCAAGCTATGAATCAGCAAGCCTATGCAGATAGGCTGCTAAACCTGCGCCACCAGGCAGGTTAGTAAATACTCTGCATGTACTGTTACATGATATATGAGAGTGAGCATGACAAAAGTGTTTAAGCCCAATAATACAGCAATAAAATGTCCTGATTAAATCCTCTGCATGTACTGTTATATAACAAAAGTCAGTGAGCCAGGAATAGAGTGTACTAACCCACCAATCAAGGTAAAATAATTTTGGAATATTATCCCTGCATGTACTGTCATAACATATAAGTGAGTAGACCTGAAAAAAGTATTGTAACCTATCAAGAAAGGTCTAATATGTCCTGAATATGTGTTCTGTATGTACTGTAATAGCAAGTAAAGGAGAGAGCCTGTAGAAATGAGTGTTCAATGTAATTAATAAAGGTATAAAACTTGGAGTGTGTCTGTGTCACTTACTTTGAAATGTTGTTGTACCCTTGCAATAAAAAATAGTACTGTTGTATTAGGTGCTGTCAACCCACAGTTGTGCAGTCCCATAGGAAGTGGATGAAGGAAGTGGCAGTAGCTGTGAAGCATAAAACATTCATTCCCTGAATAAATCCTCTGCATGTACTGTTACATATCATAAGTCAGATAGCCAGGAATAGAGTGTAGTAACCCATAAATAAAGCAAAAACATGTCTGGAATACTATCTCTGCATGCACTGTCATAGATAAAAAGTGAGTGAGCCTGTAAAACAGTCTTGTAGCCTATCAATAAAGGTATACCATGTCCTGAATAGGTCTACTGTATGCAGTGTAATGTCAAATAAAGGAGAGAGCCTGTAGAAAAGATTTTTAATGTAAATAAGAAAGGTATAATACTTGCAGTGTGTATGTGCCAGTTACTCAGAAATGTTGTTGTACCCTTGCAGTGAAGAAATGTTACTCTGTTGTAGTAAGTGCTGACAACCCCCAGTAGTGCAGTCCCATATAAAGTGGATGAAGGAAGTGCCAGTAGCTGTGAAGTATGCAACAGTCCTCAACAGTTGTGAAATGGCTGACATGCATAGGTAAATCTGGCACATTAGTAGCCTGTCAAGGTGTTCCCCAGAAATGTTAGTGCGCTACCTGAAAAGTAGGGTTGTGTAGAAAACAAGTGAAAAAGCCATGTGAACACATCCAGATGTGCAGACACATAAACAAGTCAATTTAATACAAGTATGTAGCAGTAACATCTGCATCCTGGACAGTTACTATGTCAGATATAGGCGAGGTATATCATGAAGTAGCAAAACCCATAACGCAATCAAATGCATGTTGCCTAGTGTAAGAATACATGTAGGGGATATACACCTGCAGTCAATAGGAATGTAGTGTACAGTTAAAGTACTAAGATGTTAATGGAGGTTGCTTTTTACACTCTACTCCATGTGCATAAACAATGCAATTCCACTCCTCAATGGGTATGTCTAATCTCATAACATTTGCTGGGACATATGTCCTATTGTTATATAAAATCTGCACTTACTTTGATGCATGTCCCCTGTTAAAACACCACAATCTTGGTGGCCTGTTGCCACCAATCATCCCTGCATGCTGTTGTAATGTCCACTGTCGTTCAATACATGCATGTGTTATGCTTGCTGTTCAGCTGTTGTAACCCTGGTGTGTGGGTCTTTACCAGCAGTTGTTGTGGAATTGCATGACATGACTGTGAAAGGAGAACCAGCCATCCCAGCAGGGAATAATGTTACAGTAGCACATTACAAACACCGCACAGTATCAGACCAGGATAAATACTGGTCACAGAAATACAGTACAATAACCACATTTGTATGGCAGTTAATTGTGTAAGTGAGAAAAAATTACATACTCCCATGTATCCTGTGTTAGCATTTGGAGGGGTGAGTACATGTCTACACTGAGATGTGTGTACTGGAAGCAGCAACATTCAGATTTGAGTATGACATGCATATAACTGGCTACAACCCTAGCATCAGATAAGAGACATATACCAACCTTCAGACTGACACAACAGTGTCCAGAGCAAACAATCATGGGCCCCATCTTGGAAATCTGAAAGGGCTACGCCTACCTTACCTAGCATTTTATAGCAGTGGGCTGCAATCACAGTGAGTAATGCAATCACCAAACAGCAGGCTGCATGCAATTACTGAATGGTGGGCAGCAATTGGTGCAGAGGCTGTCACATGCACAAGTGCAGATACCTAGAAAAGCAGGCTGTACCTGCAGTCCACACATGCAACTATATCATTGCAGGTGCTGTGAGATAGAGAGTGAGAGAGAGAGAGACACGGACACAGACACAGACTGAGACAGAGACAGAACAGAGTGAGAAACTGAGACAGAAAGTTAAATAGAGGGCGAAAACCCAAAACAAACCACCAATAAAAAAAATAAATAATACAAAACCGTAACACACGGAGCAGGGAAATACAAAGGTAAGGTATGTAACTCACATGTATGTGTTGGCATGTTGTAGATGTTCCTGAAGAGTAATCTACACACTGCAAATCATCCATGTGTGGCAGTAATATGTATCTATCTGTATTTGCACATGTGCATAGGGCAAGGGACATACTGCAACTGTTAGTGAAGAGTGGACAGATATCTGTCAGTGAAGGTTGATATGTGCATATATCCATGTAGGTCGCAGTGTGTGGCCTAGAAGATAGCATGCAGTGCGCAGGAGTGGCCTTACGTCAACTGGTACCCTAGGCAAAAGGGCTCCACAGCACCCCCTACCACACTTCCTGTTGCCCCCATCCTTGTCTTACTACACCACATAAATAGTGGAAAAGCACCCCTGCTAGAGCGGCGCCCTAGGCGGCCGCCCAGTAGGCCTATGCCTAAGGCCAGCTATGGTTGTGTTGATATATGTCATGTGGTGGTGACATGCTGTGGGACAGATTTGTCAGATCTGCTGTGTTACAGCCAGTGAGCCCTGCTAATGCTACAAGGGCTGAGGACACCCACATGCATTCTGCACAACACTGTGCAATTTAATCACATACCTGTACATCCCACAACTGTCGCATAAGTGATATCCCCACCATGAAAGGTGGACTGTACATGTGCCTGTATGTACATCCATGTGCACATCAATGGATGTCTACATGTATGTGTATAAATATGCATATGTATATACATATATATATATATATATATATATATATATATATATATACATATAGAGTGAGAGAGAGACAGAGAGACACGGGGTCATATGTACTGCTACAGGTGTGTGGTGACCAAGGCATGGACTGTAGACAAGTGTTGATATTGCAGTGCCATTCCACCTTCCCAAAACAGTGTACCCATTAACTACCACATAGGTTGAGATCAACCTAACAGTGAAGGTGTGATAAGGGAACATGGGACACAGGTGGACAGTAGCCTCCACTTTGATGAAGACAGTGCCACACTACACCTGTAATCTGTCTATGTGGTATGTGTCATGACAACAGGCGTGTCATCTATGGAAGTGTAGGGTAGAGTTCCCCTCTACTCATCACAATGCCCTGTGTGGTATGTACTTCATGTGACATCTACACCAGGTGAACAGGCCACAGACAGACCTCCCAAAGGGTAATACTGGCCACAAACAGATGCCCTATGCAGACTGACTCACAAAACCACAACTACACTGTATTGCATACTGGCCACACAGAGGTGACCTCTGCCGGACATACAGAGGTATGTCACACCCATAGCTGGGTGACAACCACCATGGCAACATATCACAATCCCTCCAGGATACATGCTCTAGACCCATAAACCTTGTCTGCTCACTAAACAGCACATGCTGGAAGGATAGGTTCCCATCTCAGAGATATGCCAAACACCGGAATAGACCACATAGCAACAGCAAACAAGGCTCCTCCTTAGCAGTTGTTATAAATACTCCTGATGATTGTGTGGGAGATTGGTAATACACCCCAGGAAACACCTCTGTGGTTCAGGTTGGCAGGGGCAAGTGAAATCAAAGTACATGTGTGTCAAAGGCCAGGGTAGCATATGGCTAGGCTGCCGTAGGCCCTAGGGCCAATAGCATATTCCCTACCTATGACACTATGCAGTCACACATGTACTTAATGCAATAGCTGTTATGTGAGGTTGAATAAGTGTAACGCTGAATGTGTGAAAGGTCTGTAAAGGTGTGATAGCTTAGTGTGATGTTGTATCTGACATGGTAGTGTCTATCCTAGCTGTGAGGACAGCAACTAATGTGTAATGTACTGTTAGGCAGACATAGTAGTACAGCATATGATGTGACATAGTTCTCTATTGATGAATGTGGTGTCTCATTGTAGGCTAAAGCAATACATGTATGCTTAGTGAGTGGTACTGCTGGTGAATCCGTCACCAATATGAACTGTAGTACTACCTGAAGCTGTAGGCCTAAACAGCAAAGTATGGTGTGTGTTCACACTGCTTGGAAACACTGTCATGTGTGTTTCCTGTAGTCTGCACAGAGGACAGAATGCAGGCATAAGGGTGTGTAAGTAGTGGCACACACTACCGTATGGTACACAGGTAATGCTCATCTGTGTTGGCATACAGTGGTGCGTTGTATATTTGCCTGATGTGTGTGTGATTATGCCTGTACAATGGCTGCAATCATATGTGTGTTACAGGGTTAACGTGTGTATCCAGCAACATATATAGTCTGTTACAGCAGTATGCCACCTATAGTAACAACTGGACACATCTGTTAGGCAGGGCTATGGCATCAACGACTAGGGTGGTTGATTGGTACTACTGTACCTGTACTTTACATCCATTGCAATGGATGACATCTCTGTTCATGCAGTGGTGTGATATACACCCCTGTCTTGAGGTTGTGCAATGTGTCACAAACAGTGCGTCGGGTACTTTTGTATAGTGGTGTGATATATAGAGTCTGCCAGGCAGTTTTAGTTAGTTGTGGCCTGAGAACCAATAAGTGGTATTGAACGTGTGTAACCTCTGACAGACAATAGGATGGTATATATGTCAGTAAAGTGATATCTGTGGGTAAAGGTGTAAAGTGGGCCACAGGACACTCTCACACATATTGTTCATATCTTTTTCAGCCAGATGGCCCACGAACGCAACCCAGCATACACAGTGGATGAGGAAGAGGTGATACTCGACAGCCTATTTCAGCGGTACACAATGCTCTTCTCCAGAAGCAGCCAGCACTAGCAGGAGCAGACTGCACTGTGGCAGGAACGTATTTGTCAGGTAAATGACATAGGCATGCATAACCGGACATATGCGCAGGTACGCCATCACTGCAGTGGTTTAATTAGACAAGTCCGGTGGCGTGCGTCTGATATCCAAAGACAGCAGCTTGCCACAGGTGGTGGGGTGGCCATTCATCCCCCCCTCACCAGAGTGGAAGAGCTACTCCTAAGCATGGTGGCTCCTGGACAACAGCTACGTCAACCTCTGACATGTGTTGTAATGGAGGCTGGAGCCACCCAGCACATCCACCTGGAGCAAGCAGGTAACATGCCCTATCTGTAGACTACAATTAACTGTATTGTTAGATTATGTGTACGTGAGATGTCTACTGTGTGTTTAGCAGTTTTGCTGCCTAGTGTGGTGCAATACGGATAGTTTGAATAATATCCCTACACCTGTGACTGTTGACTGTTGTTGTACTGCAGTTTAGCATACCCACTGTAGCAATGCCACAGTTGTGGCCACTGACGAACCCTCTCATATTCTCATAGGTCTCTCTAGTGTGACGGCAGGGCAGCCGATCCATGCTGGTGAGTGTGTTATACCTGCAATGTTGGTAATGAAATATGCATGTCATAGGTGAGGTGTAGGCCATGCACACGTAACACACCTACGCATAATGCATGCCGTGCATGTTTGCTGTGAGACATTGCACAGCTCAGTAATGTCAGTAGCTGCCTCAATGGCATGCAATACACAGAGCATGACACAAAGTTGTGGCAACCCCGTACTGCACATTGGATAGGCATAGTTGCAACACCTGTACACAACATAACACATTTATCACATGCAGTACGCAAAGTCATGCTACATATGGCGTAACCACAAACCCACTGTAAGGTCACACTTCAGTATCCCACATGTCATCCACACACACATGATGTACCTCAGGGGTAGAGGCCTATCATGGGGCTGTGCAACACTCTTCAACACATAACACAGTCATGTTAGGCAATGCTCCCTACTGGGCACCTCATACACCCATGTACAAAGTGGCTGTGTAATAGTGAACATATCCACGGCACTGCAGTTCAGGTACAGCATGCTAGGCGGTGGTCTGTCACACAGTAGTAGCCATGAGTGACCATAAGATGCATGATGATGATGATGGTACATGGTACTACACCCCATCTGGTTACAGTGACCATAGTACTACACATAGCAGTCTTTTCTGTGCACCTCATTGTTCTGTGTGTGCAAACATATGCACCTATACACACCATGCATAGCATGTTGTATGTGTGCTTACCTATGCTAGTATACAAATTTTTCGCAATAGTCACCATCTATACAAAGAGTCACATATGTGTCCTGGAATGCTATTGGGTGTATAGGTCACATGACACACATTGGGTATGTGTGGTGTTTAATGTTGCAGTCATGTAGCATGCCATGTCATGGCTGGCACCAACATATCTGCAATGTGTCCCACACGCACCATAACCACTGTGCAATGTCCATGTCGTGCATTGGGATTCCTTCACATCTACATGCACCACTCATCCTATGTCTGTACATTGCATGCATTTGCTACACCTGTGCCCACTATTATGTGCTATGGACACAGACACTGTCATCAGACATGGCAATCTATGTGTCACACAGATAACACATGCAACCATGGTATGCATACCATTGAGTGATGGTGCACATGACATTGCAGAGCAGATAATACTTGCACAGGAATGTTGTGTCCATGTACACATTGTGTTCCAGGGTGTAGCCAATCACTGAACAACTACACACATGCATCAAAGCCATGTATAATGCCATTAGATAGGGCTGTCTACACTTGCACTGCATGGTGTTGAGCAACACATGGTCTGCATGCTGACACGTGTGTGGTGACTGTTTGCCTTGTGATACTGTCACCTACCATCACCCACTATTGTGTATGTGTTGGATTGCTGGTGTGTGTGTGTGTATGTGCTGTGGTGAGCAGTGTATTTCTGTGCATGTGTGCATGTGTGCATGTGTGCATGTGTTCATGTGTGCATGTGTGCATGTGTGCATATTTGCATGTGTTCATGTGTGCATGTGTTCATGTGTGCATGTGTGCTAACATCATGTGCAGAGTGCAAAGTGTGTTTCCTGTCTTCCTTCACAGGTGCTGAGTTAGGGGTAGCTGAATGCAGCAGGGAACCTCATGTCACCGTCACTAATAGTGGAGATGATGAGACATGTATTGTGGCACAGGAAGGTCTGACAGGGTCTGTCATTGGTCCACCAATCGACAGTACACAGCGGTCAACCCCATCTATGCATACACTCATACTGCCAATACATCCCTCATCACCAATGGCCGTAGTTGAGGGATAGCATACAGTTGAAATTGACCAGGAGAATGTGGTAGCTATGGCACGTGCATCCCCTCACAGCAGACATAGCCAAATTACCGGAATGGTACCACATAGGCGGATGTCCAGGGGTTCTCGGGGGAGCACCACTGGTCATATTGCCCCTGGCAGACGTGCCCCTGGAGGTATTACAACCTCCAGTATGTTCTGGGCTGTAATGCAGGCACAGGCACGTATGGTACGGTACACCTGACAGGGACTAAGGGCACAGTGGACCCATTACACTGCTATCAATGACAGCATCCGTGACCTTGCCGGTGCCATCAGGAATTACACCGAGGTCATTGATAGCCATTGGAGGGAGACATTAGATGTCCTCTGCAATGTGTTAGCCATGAGCCAGGACCGTGCGGGATGGATGAGAAGCCGACGCGGATGCATGCCAGCAACAGCATCAGCTGGCAGTCATTGCGGATGGACCATAGATCACAGCCGCTCCCGTAGTGGCAGTACCAGCCCCAGCAATGCTGGGGCTGGCCTGTCCATTGACCATCCTACTAGACCACGTGCACGTGGCACTGGCCAGTCCCAGTAGGGGCATGGGTCCAGTCATCATACCTCTGCCTCTGATGATAGCACCCAGTCAGGGTTGGTACCCGATACTGCCCGTAGCACCCCTGCTAGGCACAGGTACTGTGTCCATGGCTAGAGACAGTGATCTGTATGGCCTAGCAGGTACAGTCTGTGGCTTTCCCACAACCGCCCGTATATGGCAGCCACATGGTGGAGTTGTGTGCATGCAGACACACACACATTTACCATACAACTAGGGCTCACACATACACACACACACACACACACACATTACATCAGCAATAGCCCATGCAGTATTGTTGTCCCTCACACACACACACACACACACACACACACACACACACACACACACACACACACACACACACACACACACACACACACACACACACACACACACACACACATGCCGATTGGATGGGTCAATGTCGGGCTCTGGCAAACCTACAACACACCCTGTGCATATGATGACACCTGTGCCACCTCCTGTCATCTGTCACATTGATGCATGAATAGGCTAACATGGTTCTGATGCACAGGGTGGCATTATAGCAGTGTAGCAATAGTAGCAAGTTGCCAACAGGAAAGTGTGCTGATATCCTTGTAGGTATATCTGAGCAGGCATTATGCATCACAGCTCTGATAGTCATTGTGGCATTGTTTACACCAGTGTTAGGTCTGAGTATGTATTGTCCACCCATGTGCCACTTGGCTGAAGTGTACAGCGTTGCCAGCATGTGTTAGTGAGTGGACAGCACGTGTGTGATGTGTGCATTACAAATTAGTGGGTGTACATCTGTGAACATGGTGTGTGCACATTGTCTACATGTACGTGTATAGTGGACATGTGGGATGTGCGACATACCCTGTTCTACACATTGTTAACATCTCATGGTATCTTTCGATGGCCAGTATGCATTCTACTACAGATATGTACTAACATGGGTACACATGTGTGTATGACATGGGTTGGCACTATGCTGTGGGTGATACTGTTGATATCTGTCAATGATCTGCAGTCTGGCAATATACACCACCTCATCAGCATGACTATAACCAAACATTAGATAATGTCCTGACAAATGACTCACAGTTGTAGGGAACTCAGTAACAGTTGGATCCTTCCATTACTATACTATAAAAGTAACCAGTGGTATTGACCGCCACACATTCCTGGGACCACACCTGTGTGGCATATAGCCCTCTTAGGTACATGCAAACACACTAGGGATATGTCCATCCACATCTGGAAATGCATGCATTGGCCCGAACTGCATTCCCCAGATGGGACGCATATCCTACACAAGGCTATCATACAGACAGATACCTGTTGTCCAATACATGCTGTATAGCAGTACGCCATCTATGGCATAGTCATCCACATTTACTATGCATACTATCCCGACAGTACCACATAGGTGGTAGCCCTGAACATGTATGTTGGGTACCAATGTGTGCAGTCAGACACGTGTTATGTCATCTGTCCCTTGGTATCCACATATCCATAAGTATTGTGGGGTCCCTCGGTGTTTCACATAACACATTAGGGGCCTGCATGCATATCCACAGGGCTGGTGCACACCTATAATGACTGTCCATTATTGTCAGTCGTTGTTGTGTATGAACATGTCTGACATATACCCCGGCAATTACCCTCACTCACAGTACTCTATAGTATGTGTCATGTTTGTGTGTGGCAGGGATGTCCTTGGCCACGGATCACTACATTGGCTGGTCTTGACACATGCATACATATGTGACCGATGATCTGAGAAGCAGCGGCACAATCTGTCGAAGGTTACAAATGTATTCATGTCGTATGCAGGCTTCACACCTATGTACTGATTGAGGTCACATTTACACAAATTTATTTGATATGCAGATACCCGATGTGTGCAATGCACATACTGTTTGAAACATATGTCATACCGTAGTAAGAGCAAAACCCACACTGTATTGAACACCTGTGGCACACACACACACACACACTCAGCATTTGCAGGACTAAAACCCCTACCTAACTATGTTATGATACTAGAGAGATACGCATTAACACAGCACGCTATATGCATTACTGAGTGGTGTTTGCTCTCCCTGAATATTTGTAGGATGCTGACATCATCACACTTTCAGAAGAGGGATGTACCTCTTTTAATGTGTTTTCCCAGTCTCCAAAAAGGCTACTCCTCTCAAAGGAAATCACACACATACACACACACTTAGCATTTGCAGGACTCAAACCCCTATCTAACTATGTTATGATGCTAGAGAGATACGCATTAACACAGCATGATATAGCATTACTGGGTGGTTTCTGTACTCCTTGAATATTTGTAGGATGCTGACATCATCAGCCTTTCCGAAGAGGGATGTATCTCTTTTAATGTGCTTTCCCAGTCTCCAAAAAGGCTACTTCTCTCAAAGGAAATCACACACATACACACAACCCCTCCACCCACACTTGGCATTTGCAGGACTCAAACCGCTACCTAACTATTATATGATGCTAGACAGATACGCATTAACACAGTGTGCTATATGCATTACTGGGTGGTTTCTGTTCTCCTTGAATATTTGTAGGATGCTGACATCATCAGACTTTCCGAAGAGGGATGTACCTCTTTTAATGTGTTTTCCCAGTCAGAAATCACACACATCCCCCACAAACACATTCACACTCAGCATTTGCAGGATTCAAACCCCTATTTAACTATGTTATGACACTCGCGAGATACACATTAACACAACGCACTATTTGTTTTACTGGGAGAATTCATTTCCAAAGCTCTATTTGTAGGATGCTGATATCATCACACTTGGCAAAGAGGTATTCACCACTCCTAATGTGTTTCCACAGTCTCCAAAAAGGCCACTCCTCTCAAAACCAATCTCACACACATTTACATGATTCAAACCCCTACCTAACTATGTTATGACACTGGTGAGATACGCGTTAACACGACGCACTATTTGCTTTACTGGGAGCATTCATTTCCAAAGCTCTGTTTGTAGGATGCTGACATCATCACACTTGGCAAATAGGTATTCACCACTCCTAATGTGTTTCCACAATCTCCAAAATGGCCATGCTCCTCAAAGCCAGTCTCACACACATATTCAGCAATTGCAGGATTCAAACACCTACCTAAGCATGTTATGATACTAGGGAGATACACATTAAAATGACGCGTTATATGCTTTACTATGCGGTTTCTATTCACATGATATATTTGTAGGTTGCTCACATCATCAGACTGGACATGGTAATGTGTGTGCACTTAGTGTTATGCAATCCCCAGAATGAACCTTGTGGGTCAACAGGTGTGAACATCTTGAACAGGAATACACAATTCATAGCTTGTGTGATCTATCTGTGGACAAATTACCATTCCTTCATATGACAATACATATTCATGCACGGATTGTAGGTTTTGTGGATACAACATGGGTATGTGATGTTGGTAAAGGGCTATTCAAAGTCTATGTGGGACCTGTGTTGCTCCTGTCAGTGATGTATGTCCTGGGTGGCTGCCTTTTGGGAACATGATGTGCTCATTAACATACCACAGACATTTGGGTTGTGTGTTTGTCGGTTTACAATATCTCTGTTCCTGACTGTAATCATGATGGACTCCATGGACTAGCATTTTGGACTTCGTAGGCTTATAGGAATATAGTTCCCATGGTGTGTTGTGCACCAACACTTGTGGGGTGTGCCACATGTTGCTGTAACACATTCAACAGTGTAAGATCCTGTAGAGAGTGTGAGGCTCAACAGATTGTTCGGGTGTAGTGTCTGTTTGTCCTGTTGTTCACTTATGACACATATGGGGAAACAATGTTATCCACGTGATGGGATTCATTTGGCATTGGGAGGACCAGTTTACACATTCTACATGTGATATCTCCTGGTATGATGTTAGGGCCTTTTGTCACTGGGAGGTGGGTATGTATGTATGGGCCTGTCTGACAGGATGTTGACATTGTCAGTCAGGTACAGTTGACCCTGACTCAGGACATATATGACTGTACATCGATATTTCTGACATAGCTGAAGGAGGTGTAATGTTTCTGTCTGTACTCCTTTGCAGATTATCTTTCCACAGCAACAACAAACCTGAACACTAAACCCCTGTTATACTCTTTTATACACTTGACACACTACTGATCCTTTGTGATCAGTCAACAGTGTATGTCATCATTATATCCTGGCATGTCCAAAGGTCAGGTTTGTGTGTACTCTCCAGTCCAGCTGGTGCATATTGGAATTCTGATGCATTGTTACAACTGCCTTATGTACACAGGGAACACTGTCCTCCTACCAACAAACTCAGATATATGTGAGAGGTGCAACTGTATAGACAGAAAGGAGGCTGAGCTCTCCCAAGCCATGACTGGCACAGTCTATTGGGTGGTGAAGGTAATCACACACACTACAAATACAGTCGCACATGGACCTATGACAACAGCAAACCATATACATTGACACACAAAGACATACTTGGAGCATCTAAATATACTCTGCCTAAGCAGCAGAAACATCCAAAGCAGACACACAAACAACTGCTAACACACAACCATACACACATATCACATAGTTCACAAAGTCATTGTGCCACACAGTCACTGCCCTTAGGCCTACACAACACACCTTATACACTTGTATTAGGTGACTGTAATTGTCAGTCACACTTACATCCCACTCACCAGGCTGAACAAGGTGAAGGTCACTTTGTGCTGTGTGTCGGGTGCCAGGATATGCCACATGACACATGCACTGTTGTCATTCCACTGCAAGTACAAATATGACTCCATCATTGACAATTCTGGTGTGTAAACCCTCAGACATTCCTCCCTGGACTACATGACAAGAGACATAGAGGAGCTCTCTGATCATGTAGCCCAGGCCAGTATGACCCTGACCTTGTGTAGCATCTTACCCTCACCAAGTACTATGTCACAGTATACAGATGAAATGATCACTTTTAACAGTTGCCTAACATAATGTTGTCATTCACAGGGGATCCAGTGTCTGTCAGCCTGGGATTACATGCTCAACATGCCACGCACATTCGCTATGGACGCCATGCACTTGTCACCACTAGGCTTCCACAGACTGCCTTAGGCTCTTGACACACTCATAGTGGCTGTTTGAAGTGAGGGTCAGAAGACATAACCACAGCCATAGATGTTACAGGGTACAGGAAATGGAGAGTGATGCTGCTCAACAACTGATGTCTAACCCTCAGAATGCATGTGCTCAGGACTCACATCAGTATGGAATCTGTCGATATATGTGCAGTAACAAACACCTGGTTCAGGCTCACAAAAGCACAGCAACACTAACAGGTTTTACGTCATACCATGGTTTTCAGACGCAAGACTCAGACAAGACAACAACAATAGGGGAGTATCCATATACATCATTCATACACACACCTCCAGGTTGGTAGCAGTGCACAAAGCATCGGGGAATGTACATGTGCAACTGAGAGTGGGCAAAACTGCATTTCAGTTTGTAGACTGTTACAGACCACATTCCCAAACTTGGCCACAACACTCATTATTACTGGGAACACTGGGGAATGTGAAGGTCTCACCAAACACCATTATATTGTGTGACTTCAAAATACACAAACATTGACTGGGTATACTACTCAAGCACTGACACCCTCGCACAACAGTTGCTAGGTTTGTTACACTCAAATGCTATGGCAGAACTGGTCACCACACCCACAGGGGGTTAAAACATGTGGGACCTGATCATCACCCAAATGGGGACTCTATGTTCCACAACAGAGGTATACCTGTCATTGTTAAGGTCGGAACATACATTCATCTCACTAAACATACATATCCCATGCACACACACACATTCTATGTGATCTCAGTGACATACCTCTCATGAGCAAACGTCACGCTTGTACAAACTGAGGTGGTATCCTTCAATGACCCTGGGATAGTGTTAATTATGGCTTAGACCACTTCATACTTTACAAGCCCATTCTATGGACAACTACTGGAACGCATGGATCATGATATCCCTGATAACTACAAGACTCACTCCTCCAAAGGCAGGGGACCTGTCTACTGGACCACGGCCATTACTGAGCTATACAGGGACAGGAGGAGGCTACTACATTATAGAGCATAATCACAATCAGGAAGGCATCTCTGATCAATACTATGGTATAGCTACGATCACTTGTTGATTCATCTAAGGCCCACTTCTAACAGACAATTGCAACAGACACTATGGACAATCACAAGGCCTTATTTATTTATGTCAGGGACCTGGGTGGGAACTCACAGATATGCTGTGAGTTACTGCATAATTACAAATGATACAGTGAACCCACTGAGATTGTGAACATCCTGGACAGCAGGTTCAGTGGGAATGTTTCCCCACCATCCCCCCCTGCAGTGTATATGCCCATCACAACAGGGTGTAGCCTCCCTGACATCACAGATGAACATGTGTGTGCTGCCCTCTCCAAAGCAGACAACACAGCATCAGTGGGACCAGATAGTGTCCCAGGCTGTGGCATACATGAGATTCATGACAAACTTCATGCTCACATTATGTCACTGTTCAATATCACAGTTACTACAGGATATGTACCCATGGAATAGCATACAGCTACGGTGTACCCGCTCCACAGTGCTGGTGCCACAAGGGACCCTGGACATTATCCCAATATATGCCTAACTATCCTGGTCTGCTATGCTATGGAGTGTATCATCATGGAACACATACACATACACATCGTGAACCTACAGACACTGGATCCTACACAATTTGGTTTTGTTGTGGGCATATCTTGCCTCTTGCAGATGTTTGATGTCTTTAAACAGTTAACAGGTCCATAGACGTACGCAAGGTTGTCCACACAGCCTACCTGGAGCTCGCACACCACTTCTACACAATACCACACTTGGCCTTTACACATTAGATCACCGGATGCAATATCTACACATATGTCACAAGATGGATTGCTAACTGAATCATGGATAGCACACACATGGTCAGTATTGCAGGTGCCATGTCTGACTATACACCAGTTACATGTGGCATCCCACAGGGCTCAGTCCTGGGACCTCTCTTGTTCTGTATATATTTCTGATACATACTGGCTAACACAGGAGGAATATGGATGACCATGTTTGCAGATGACTGCAAACTGTGTGCCATAATTGACTCCACAGCTGGCACAAGCATCCTCAGAAAGGGTCTCACAGAGATGGATGACTGGTGTTAGAGCCATGGCCTACAGCTACCTTTCTTTAGATGCATAGTCATCACCTTTGGTAGTAACATCGTGCACACACATTACCAAATAGGTGATGATACATCACGTACAGTGCTGTGATTTGTGATTTGGGGACATGAATACTTAGTACTCTTGCCTTTGACATTCACATTGCCAATGTTGTGGGACACACCTTCTATTTAGCCAACCTTATCCCATAAGGTTTTACATCCAGATCAGGTGGGGTCATTGTGACCCTATAGTCATCAGGCACATGCTTGGATACAATGCCCCATTTCAGATGTACCTTACCCAACACCTGAAGCAACTGGAATGTACATAGATTTACATAACCAAGTGGATCTAGGGACTCACACAGATGGTAAGCACAGTTTGGCTATGGTGACCCCAGCTC
The DNA here is from genome assembly GCF_019279795.1 of Protopterus annectens. Taxonomy (NCBI): domain Eukaryota; kingdom Metazoa; phylum Chordata; order Ceratodontiformes; family Protopteridae; genus Protopterus; species Protopterus annectens. Next base: position 637,285,526 of record NC_056734.1, on the reverse strand, counting down.
TCCTCAGTTGCTTACTGCCTACTTGGATGCAGTCTGTGCCTTTTGTTTGAAGCCATGTCCATCACAGCATTGATGGACAGGCTCCACATGAGGATATCAAAGTCCCTTACAGCTACATGCTCCAGGGACAGGTAAGTGAGCAATGATGTTAATAGGACACACTGGAGGGGCATATTACCATCACAGAGGCTCCACTCACTCGGGAATTTGATCACAGTCCCACATATGCACATACCCACGCTGACCACCTACAGGTGACATCTTCACAGGTGGATGGGTGATCGTATGTTTAGCCCTGGGATATGTTATGGGTCCTTGCTAGACAGAGGCAGAATGAAATGAACATATGTGAGATATCTTGTGTGACCTACTATTAACAAGCACAGTCTACTGATCTAGCGGGGTTTCAAAATACAAACACACTGTGGCTAGGCTTCTACATACCCTAGGGCAGATAGCCTAGTATCAACCTCTGAACCTATGCTAATGTTCAGGATGCACATTGTTCAGTGATGGTACTGATTGCAGGTTTTGTTTCTTCTTTGCTTTACCATTTCCTATGAACAACCTATGTTTCTGCATAACATATTTGATTGTGACAGGATTTCACTATATTTTATTGGTCTGTTGTCATATCACTGTGTGCACATGGTGGATTGGTGAATAGTGCGAGGTTCCTGGGTTGACACATGCATCTGAGGGATATGTATGGCCCACTGCTGTACTCAAACTTGCCCTAAGTGTGTGAGCATGTTAACCTGCTTTTGATGAACTATACCCACATTTGACCAGACTTGCACAACATTGCTTAATGTTGCCCAACATTGCTGGACAGTGCAAAATATTGCTGAACATTGCCTGTAGTTGTGCTACTTAGTGTGTGCAATTTTGTTTACATATACTAAATAGTGGTGAGAGCTGTTTAGCAGTACTTTATATTGCTTATCACATAGCAATCATGCCTCAGGTGGTGCTGCAGGGCTACCTATGTCAGATGCACATTTTCCACTCTCTATACATGTTTGTTAACAGGTAGTGTCAAGTTAGGCATCGCTTTTACTATATGTGCGAGTCGGAGAGAGGTATCATTTCCAAGGTTCCTACTGAGCCAGTGTATATGCTATGTATTGCCTCTTTGCCAAGGCCAAAGCATATTGGGCACACCTCCTTCTGCCTACTGGGCAGGCTCAGGTTGTTCCTCCTCCGAGTCACGCTCTGCCTGTGATGGCCTTGGCAATGGTGGGGGGGCTGTTGTGCCTGGCCCTATGCTGCTCCTGCTGCAGCTGTTTTTGCAGGATCATATTGTGTAGCATAGCACATACCATGACTATTTGGGTACATGTAGTTGGTGAGTACTGCAAGACTCCACCAGATGTGTCCAGGCACCGGAACCGTGACTTGAGCAGCCCAAACACATGCTCGATTACATTTTGTGTTTGTGTGTGTGCCTCATTATGATGTTCCTGTTCAGGTGTGTGTGCATTTCTGATGGGTGTCATCAGCCACGGCTCAAGTGCATATCCAGCATCCCCCACTACGTGACCATGAGGGATGTCCCCATTGGCAAATGTCTGGTACAGCTGTGTCAGATGCCAGATATGGGAGTCATGGTAGCTTCCAGGGCAGCCAGCACACACATTCATTGTTATGCCCTGGGCATCACACACGACCTGGCAGTTGATGGAGGGGTAACCCTTGCGGTTATAGTAGACTCTGCCCCGCTCACCGGCTGGTGCTTTGATGCGAATGTGCATGCAGTCTATTGCACCCACTCCCTCAGGGTATTCCGCTATTTGCTGGAAGAGACGCATATTGCTGGCCAATACCTCATGGGAATTGGGGAAATATACATGATCACCAACATGTGCTGCCATGGCATTCAGGAACTGGTGCAGTACCCTAGATGCTGATGCCTATGAAATCCCCATCATATCGCCGGTTGGTCTCTGGAAGGTACCTGTTGCTAAAATTCTTAGGCCAACACATACCTTGGTTTCCACTGGGATGGGTTCCCTTCGGTTGGTTCTGTGTGTGAGGCATGGCCTGCACAGCTCAACAATTTGCTGCATGAGGTCTCTGTCCACTTTATAGTGCTCCACTATCTCCAGCTCATGTAGCCCCTGGTAGATTACCCTAGGCCTGTACACTCTTCTCCGTCTCCTCACTGTGGGTTGTTCAGCAGCATTTGCATTGTCACCACCCTCAGCATGTTGCATATGTCACCTTATGACAACAAGGACAGCCCCTAACATTTCTTTGTCTCAGTAAAGCTTTTTCAGTTATCACTTCTATTAGCTTACTGCAGTGTTGCAGTGTGTCTGAGAAAAACATACTGGAATGGTTTTTGCTGAGTTTTAAGTGCTGGGCTGGGCTGAGCTAGTGTACTGCCAGTGTAATTGCCTGATTCTGATTGTTTTCACCTGCTAGCTCTGCTAGTACTCCCTGGTTAACTTCCTACTATTTGTTGTGCTTCCTTTTCCCTTTCTGTTTCCTCAGGGGGCAACGCAGTGCAAACAAGTGCAAACACGCGCACACCAGCTCACATGCATGCACACATGCTTACATGGACTAAAACTTGCTTATTTTTGTTAAAACGCATGCACACCAGCGCAAACGCACTTACAACTGTTTACACAGCCTTACATATGCTTACTCAAGCCTACACGCATGCACACACTCTTACACTCGCGCACACTGTCTTACTCGGGTTTACTGGCGCGCACACCCGCGCATGCACGCTCAGCAAGAAACTTTGGTGTTATCCACAGCATACACCTTTGATTTCTTGACTTTACCTGGCCTACCTGTTGCCACACCTCTTTCACTATTATGTAAATGTAAGCTGACACGTCACTCTGCTGCAATGAGCTTCACTCCTTTCATACATACCCCCCTCGTGATGTCACCTATCTTCTACTCTTTTACTCCCCTTATCCTACTCCTACACTCCACTGACTGTGCTCATTTGCTATGTAAACTTGCGATTCACTATCATAACTCTCATTTGCATAGGATTGCCTACTAATGCTTAGTTACATCTCTTAGACTGAGCTTCCCCCCTTAGCAACCTCTACTCGGTGGCCATGTTGTCTTCAGCCTGCCATTCCCTTGCATTGTACATTCATTTTAGCTATGAAATCCACATTTGTGGATCTTAATTATTAATTTTCTGCTTTTTAGGGTGCAGCATGTTTGCGCGGCACTGCGCTATGGTTAAACCCTGGAGATCGGGGTTAAAAAAAAAGTTATTTTATTTTTAATCTGCATCACTTCCTGTTGCCAATGGCCATATTTTTGGCCATTGGCATGCTTCCTCCTGTGAATGCATGCTTTTTTTCCAGCTGACATGGCTCCATTTTGCTATTTGCAGAACTGTACTCAGTTATCAACTGAGTACATTTCTGCAAATAACACTATTCCTACTCGGGCAGGTTTGGGTTTCCTGGATCGCAAATTTACCTCATTTGCATGGCTTTCACCTGCAATTGAGATAATTTGCATATCCTACCCCTGTCCGTGTAGGACTAGTTTGGAGAGCTCAGTTGCACGCCCCTACCAGCTGTTCCTGGATCGCTCGGCAGACATGTTAGCTGCATGGAGTCTTACTCTACTCCAAGCCTCTTTGCAAGCCTTCGTGAATCCGGCCCTGGACCTTACATGGAGGGATGATTGTTGCACTTATCCATTCACTTGACATGAACCCTGACTGGGGGCTATGGTTGAATAGTAACTCCAGTGGTCCTGATGGGTTGTGTTTAACACTATTTAGGAGGCATCCAATGATATTACTTGGGCCCACTGATGCAGTGTTCTTGACCCTGCAGAGAGTATTTAGGACCATTTCCCTAGTGATGGTTGAGGGGGTTATGTTCAATGGCATTTCTTGGTCCCAGGCCAGTATAAGCCTAGACTTAAACAGTATTCTAACATTTCTAAGGATGATGCCACAATATCAACAGAAAATGATTGACTTTAACAACTGGCTTAGTTTTTTTTTCACTCCAAAGAGGTACAATATTTGTCAGCATGTGAGGATGTGGTCAACAGATCACGCTGCTTTGCCAGGGATAGTCTGCACCTGTCCCCTATAGGCTTTCAAATATTTCCTAAAACTTTGTCCTCCCCACATTGTGCCTTTTTTGATCAAAGCCAAACTGACAAACCTTCCTACACAGCAAAACCATCATTAGAAAACCTAAAGGCATTACCGCTAAATGTCAGACATCTAAACGAGAAACTCCACTCTTTCAAAGTTCACTTCACCTTGGAGAATGCAGACATCTGCACAGTTACAGAGACATAGTTTAAATCCATGTAGAGCACGCTGACAGTGCAAGAAAATAATATCTTCCACACATTTAGACTAGCTTCTGCACAGGGAGAGACTAAAGTTGGAGGTGTCTTGATTTACATCAAAAACAAACATACCTCAAGGCTGCTCAAATAGGGTGACCTGCTTGAACTTTTCCACATCCAAATTACAATAAGCAAAGTCCCATACCATATCCTTGCAAGCTATAGGCCCTCCTCTATGACCAGGGAAATCTATAACACATATTTAAATTTGCTGAAGACACTCACCTTTCTACCCTATACCATTCTCACTGGTGACTTTAAGTGACTCACTATAAATTTGGAATCATACATGACCCCAAGCTTGCTGAATCAGAGAATCCTGGACTTTGTCAACACAAACACCTTGATCAGATTATCCATATGCCCACTAGGCATGTGAGCATACTGGATTAAGTCCTTACTAACATGGGAGAGTGTTGCACCCCTTATCCCTTGTGTAATGTTCTATCTGGTAAGTTTGGACATAAAGCTGTCTCATCTGAAATAAAAATAAACACTGTGATCCCTGTTAACCCTGGAAGCTCCCCCAAGCTTCAATAACATTGCTACACACATGGAATTGTTAACAGATACCCTGTACAATCATATTAATAGATGAACAGAGACAAATATTTCTACCGGGAATAGGCACTGAACAAACTTAAAAAATAAGCCACCCTGGTGGAATCCAAACAACAATAGGTTGTATAACAAAAGGAAGAAAGTCAAGGCAACAATTAAGAAGTGCAATGATCAACAGGCCAAAAGCTCTCTCATAAATCTAAACAAGCAACTCTGAGAGAAAATCAAGTTTCCTAAATCCAGATTTAAGGTAAAATATCCTCCCAGGCTAAGGACAACCATAAGACATTCACTAAGTCCACAACCCCAAAGGCTATACACAACAAAAGTACAGAACATGTTGTAAATGGAGCAAACTACAATGAGCAAGAAGATATAACAAATCCCCAGACCAACAAATTCAGCTTCAGTTTTGTTGCCTGTCTCTCCTGACACTGCATCAGGAAATACCACCAGGCATAACCCACCCCAACTACACCTAGGGAGCAGGTTCTCAATATGGTCTCCAAGGCCAAGAATACTCCATTGATCGACCCCAATAATATTCAAAGATACCATGAAAGCATGAAATATAACTTTTCAGGACCACTCGTGTCACTATTTAGCTATAGCCCCCAGACTGGCTTCATGTCACATGAATGGAAAATTTCAGAGGTCATCCTTCTACACTTGGGCAGACCACATATTATGGACCCAAAAAACGTTAGACCCATATGTCTGATTGGTCTCATGCAAATCCATGGAAAGAATTATCATGGAAATGATTAACAATAACATAGGAAACCTACAGACACTGGATCCAATCCAATTTAGTTTCATGAAGGGCAAATTGTGCTTACTCGACTTGATGGACTTCTTCAAGAAGACCACCAAATCAATGAACAAGAGCAAAATAATGCATACTGCTTTGACATGGCAAGTCTTTTGACATGATATCCCACTCAGGAATTGTAAAAAATTTATGGAATTAGGTATACATCCTATGTCATCTACTGGATAGATGTATAGCTCTCAGATAGGACTCAGAAAGTAGTCATAAAGGAGTGCACCTCCACAAAGACCCTGTCATTAGTAAAGCCCATCAAGGCTTTGTGCTGGGTCCTTTCTTTTTTGGCATCTATTTCTCTTAAATCAAGGTCAATATCAACGGCATCTGGCTGACCAAGTTTTCATATAATTGCAAACTAGGTGCAATCCCAGAATCAAAGCAATGCACTAATATCCTCCAAGATGGGCTGACTCAGACAAATAATTGGTGGCAGAGCCATGGTCTAAACCTCATTGCCAAGAAATGCATAAAAGTATCCTTTGTAACATCAGCTACACCTGGAAACTACCTCATTGATAACACACCCTTAAGAGTAGATGCAGTAGTCAGGGATTTGGGGGTACATGTAGACAGTAATATGGCCTTAGACCATCATGTCTCTATGGTGGTAAGGAAATTGTTCTATGTTGTGCAAACTATAAGCAAGGGTATAACATCTAGTTCCAAGGAAGTCATTGTTTTATGGTATTCTCCCCTCATTAGGCCAGTCATTGAATGCAATGCCCTCTTTGGTATGCATCTGACTAGATGCATGCAACAACTGGAATTACGACAGATGTTCCTCAGAAAAAGTACTCAGGGCATAAACAACATTTTTATGTGGATCAACTCAAAGTCATGTCCCTATACTCTGTCTTCTACAGATTGCCGAGTGCCAATCTATGCCTGTCATGCAAACTATTCTTGGATGCCATTCTGATAGAACATCTGGATACCTGCAAAACAAACAACATCAGAATCACCTGATCAAGGGATATAAACCTTGCTTGGAATATAAGCACGACATGTTGGAGGGACAGATTTGTATCTCAAGAGACTAGCCCTTCTCATTAACAGACTCCATGTGAAGCAGAATTCTTCCCAAACCCATTTCAAGTGTAGCTTGGACCAGTGGATGAAGAATAGAAAATTCATCCCTGCTATGGCAAGTATGGCAGTAATGGAGACAGGCAGCCTGTAAATGTTTGACAACCCAAGTCTGAGCCTACATATACCCACAGAATAATCTTAGGTTTCCTACAATGTGCCTGATCCATCTGGGATGCATGGCTAGGTTTTTAGTCAAAAGAGCCATTAGCACAGTGGATAAGGTTTTTGCCTCCCATGCACAAGGTGCAAGGTTTAATTTTCACCTTTGGTAAGAGTTCATTAGTTAAAAAGGCCCCTGTGGTCATTAGCCTAGTGTACACCTATGAACCTCCTTAGCCTGTAATAAATCTCAGTTGCCACCTCTCTTTCCACTTGATGAGCATTTCCAAATCTTTTGTTAGACTCTTCTCTATCCACCACTGCTACCCCTTTTTTCATCAGTAAAGAAAATAATCCTGTTTCCTTGTCCCTTAGCTATGTCTGAAACAAAGACAATGATCGTTTTTTGTCCAAGACTCATGCTGATTTACTCTAGCAGTCAGCTTCCTTATCTGTGACATCATCATTGTTATTACATCTCTCATCATCCTACCCTTTAACCATGCTGCAGTCTTGCACCTTCTTTTATGTTCTGTTCCCAGCCTCTCCAATTTTCCTCTCAGCCACCAGTGCGGGATTTGAATCACAGGATATGAAGAAGTTCAGGAAGACTGTGACTACTAATTGTCATCTGTCAATTTCACCACTAAAGCTTTCTTAAAACTGGATCAGGTTTGACTGACATATTATTTGAGCAATGAGCCTGTGTTGGTTGCTGTTCGAGAGATTGCTACACCCTAGGATTGCAAACTTCTTGTCATAGGTTCATAGGTAAATACTATGTTAACTGCCCTTGCGGGCTATTTTAAGCATAACCAGTTTCCACTTTTTGTGCTCAAAATAACCAATCCCATTTGGTTATAAACCACCCTTACCCATCCCAGAGTTGATAATTATGTATTACCACTAAGATGACTAACTAGGATCATACCATAAATAATCTTGGGGGGCCCATGCATTAGATGAGTCATTTAGGAGCTGCATCTGAACATTAGTAGTACAGGAGGTAGTCCTGGGGTAAATTTTCTGTTTCCCATCCACATATCCATCTACCTAAGTTGCGCTTGAAAATGGACAGGTATAAATTTTGTTTTATGTAGATGGGGAGTCTGTTCCCCAGCACTGGCATCCTCTGCGAGTATTGTCTGTTATGATTCCCTCTTTTTCTCTCTCTCTCTGACTTTCTCTGTCATTGTTAATAGACCTGTAGATCCCAAGAATGCTTCTGCCCACCATACAAGGAAATCAATCTTAATGCCCTCCAGTTCTTAGGTTCTCTTGCACTGGACAGTGATCTTTTAAATATCTCCCAGGACTCTTGGTAGTAACTCATATGGTCCTTGTGCTTTGTCTTCCCTATGGGCAGCTAGCTGCTTGTCCATTTCTTCCCTTCAGTCCTAGTGTACAGTCCAGGTTCTGTATTAGCCATACCAGTTTAACTTGCAGTCACAGGCTATAAGTGAAGCAGATGAATGTACACAAAACATACAGATAAGGTAAAGATGAACAACAACATACTGCACAATTTCAGGAAGAGGAGAAAATTATCCTCCTATTGGCATCTGTAAAGTAAAAATCGCACATTTGTCAAAAAAAGTATGAACACGCTTCATGATGGCAAAATGCAATACGAATAACATCAAAATATAGAACTTGAAAATGTATACTTAGAAGATTAATTCATAAGAATATTAATTTAATATACAATATAAAAATATAAAAAATATATTTATAAAATAAAATAAATATGTAAGTCCTATTTTAAGATGTATTGCATAAATAATAGCAGAAGTAATCCTAATACTTCAAACCAGTGTAATATTTTTTATCTCATTCCAAAACCAGGGAAGTTTTGATACCATTTAAAGGAAAGCAAGCAGATATAAAAAGAATTTGGCTGAAATAATTAAATCAAATCTGTCTTATCTGCTGCAAAGAGAGCAGGCAGGGTTTATTCATTGTTATGATTCCTAGGACGATGCCATGTAGACAGCACAATGCTTGTCCCCTCTAAAGAGACACAATAAGTACATTTTATCCTTTTGCTGCACACAGAGAAAGTGTACAGAATGATAAGGTAGGCTTTGTTGTTTAGGGTACTGAAACTATTTCACCTCACTGGGGTACAGTACAAATATGTATATTAGCCATACTTTATGCAGGTATACCCTGATAGTGAAATTTGTCTTCTTTATGTACAAACAAATTAAAGTATTCAGAAACACTAAGCAAGGCTGCTCAGTTTTAGCTGTATCAATCTTGTTTATGGTACCCTTACTGGCATGTCTACGTGTCAGTCGTGCTATGGGTAGAGTCTGGAGATGTCTGTGTTCAGACAGGAGAAGTAATATCATTTGCAGACAAAATAATACTGGTAATAAGAAATGGTGTGTATAGGATACATAGGTTATGGCCTGTTATAGTAAAATATAATAAAAACTGGATTTTATATTAATCTTAGTAAGTCTCTTGCTATTAAGAGAAAATTCAAACCCACTGAAAAGATTTTCTTAAAAATTCCATTTTTATGGGGAATCTGAGTTCAGATATGTTGGACAGAAATGTGTTCATTTTTCTTCTGCAGTAGTTAAATAGTTGTATCAAGTAAGTTATTGGAATTATGAAAGATGCACATAAGAAATCGGATGAGTTAACCCACCCACCTTCCATACTACAAACCATGTACTTCAATCTCAGAAATCAGAAGCAGTAGTGAGATAGAATAAGAAGATGATTAACTACCTTTGGGCTTTCCTAATGATGCATACACCCACTAGAACACATGACATTCCTATATATAATGTAGAGTTAGTCTCCCATGGCTAAATATGAGCACTGATAGTGTGTAATTTGAAAGTGTTGTCACTGTCTATTGGAGGGAAAGGACACAGCATGAAAAATATTATATCTTGTTACTCTTCTGCATGTTAGCGATATCCCTGCCAAAAGGTGAGGAAAGCAGGGTGATCAAATAAGGACGTATGTAGTGCAGGCAGGTAAGGGCCTTTAGACTTAGGAAGAGCCTTCAGAATTAGGAAATGTTTATTAAACAAGAAGGAGCTTAAACAAGAAGGAGCAACATTTTTGAAGGCGCATCCAACTAAATGTGATCTCACATTACAAGATCACTTCAAGTATGACACTACCTGTCAACCAAATGTAAATGATTACATACTGGGCCACCTATACTGCCACCAGTATTGACATTTCATAAACAAATATATTTTCAGAATCTGTCACTTCTTAATGTATGCCTGAAACCATATATGATGTCCTGAGAAAGCATTTATATAAGAAATAGGGATGCTCTTCTTTCAGAATTGAAGAAAAAATAAAATATTTGGAAGGGACCCATGTTGACCTCAACATTACCTATTGGATATGTAATTATATAAAATTATCTACTTAGACCATTGTCTAACCCTATATACAATAGCAAACATACTGTATGACTCATCTACAATGGCAAACATATGCCCCATCTGCAATGGCAAACATATGCCACATCTGCAATGGCAAACATATGCCCCATCTACAATGGCAAACATATGCCCATAGGTTAACTGAGATTGTCAGAGGTATGAGGAATCAAAGGAATGTAAATGCGGATTCATATTTTTTAACATATGAGGTATTAAAAGGGTTTGATGAAACATGGTAAAAGATGCCAACCTACATGAAGCAATTCATTCTGATCAACAAAATTGACAATGCTATAGTGGCCAGACACTAGAGTGCAAGTAGCCATAGGTAGCATGGATATTTACAGTTAGTAATATTTGTTGTATGGAAGATAATAATCAGAAAATAGAAATCTAATGTTCCTTTTTCAAAGAGAAAATGCTAGCAGCTAATAGAGAAAACATATTTGCATGATATCAGGCTGGCCAACCAAAAAGGAAAGGATCAAATGATGAGGGAGTGTTATTTTAGCTTTCTAGCTATAAATAATGACAGTCTTAGAAGCCATCATCTTAGAAGATAAAAGCACACATATATGAGTACAGAGATTGCATGCACATGGGTTTCTTTAATGGATACAAATTTGTGCTGTCAATGTCTAACTCTTGCACCATAGACTGCTTGTTGAACACACTATCTAAACCATAGTGTGAAGGAAGTGAATGTTTTCCAGAAAATATGAGATCGTTATGACAAGGCTGACGATAGTTTCACTTAAGATTTTAAGTGATGCTTTATGATCCACACTGGGAACTTACATAGTACAGAAAGAGTCTGGACCATTTCCGTGGATGAATTGGATGCCATCGTCAGGCACTGAAGGAGTTGACGTGCTGGGTTTTGGAGATCAGGAGCTGACATCAGATCATCAACCTTGAGTGAGTTGACATGGTTTGTATAAGTAGGAGGACCATGACAACTGTGCTTGACTAAGAAGCATACATCATTGCAGTCAGGGCCTATATGAATGCAAACAGCAATGCTTCCAGTAGTAAAAGCACAACTAATAGGGACATCACAGCTGTGGAAGTAAGGTTAAGGAACTCCCTGATTCCCACCATGTATGTTAGCACCAGTCTCAGTGTACAGCTCTCTCCAAGAAGAAGAACTAATTAGACCACAAGCTATTGTCTCTTGAAATGAATGAGCCATTTACAGTGTTATGGAGAACCCTTGATAGTTAGCACTGGGGTCATGTGCCTACATGTGCTGTATAAATGTTTCATGCACCGACTGTTGTGCTCCAAAGGGTAGTAAAACATGAAGTGCAGCATTAGGTAGAATGCATTTTGTCTCATATTTAATACTTTTGTTGACAATGTTAGTCCTGCTACAAATATGATCTCAGTTTACAGACCCATGAGAGTGCATGTTGCAATTCTGAGGACCAAGATGACACTCTTAGATTAATAACATAAGAGCTATTAGAAGGAATATAGTGTAACTCCAAAGCTGTAGTGTCTTCAAATATTCCCTTCACTCCAAGGTACAGAAATTATGAACATTGTAAATAGATACTTGGGAAAGGTACTTGGGTGAAGTCCTTCTGCAAAACCCTTTGAAGATGCAACAATGACTTTCAGAAGCCATTGTTGGTGCTGCATTTTAATTCCCAGTGAGTTACTTCTGGCAGTATCCAAACTCACACTTACAAAAGTGAACTGACCATGTGTAGCATATATGCAGATTAAGAGAAATTTATCCATGATGCTGTGCAAGTTTCCCCTATTGTTTCTGATACGCTTATTTATTTATTTATTTATTCATTCATTTATTTATTTATTTATTTTATCTGTGGTCCGTTTCTATAATTATGCACAGAATATTAAATTAGTATCCCTTCCTCTGCTGTGTCTGGCAAATGTCCCAGCACTCAGTGTTTGGAATATGCATTTATGATGAGATTTCATTCTGACCTCATTCCAGCACTTTTTGGTGTCGGTGGATCCTTTGTGGATGTATGTTGTAACAAACTAAGTACTACTGTCAACAACTTCTATTTAAAAAATCTACAAATGAAATCAGTAGCACTGTGAAAGCACAATAAAGAGTAACTGCAACAAACAGTTTGTGAACTGTTGCACATATCATAGGTTCATAGGTTCATAGGTGTGTACTAGGCTAATGGCCCTGGGGCCTTTACAAGCCTAGCCATAGGATTACCCTGGCATAGTGCCACCCGACCTTAGTTCTCGGTCCATCTGTCGAGTAGAGCCACTGGTGTTATCCCCGGGGTGAATTTTCTGTTTCCCATCCACTCATCACGATTTTACACTAGTCTTGTTTATAAGGATTCCTGTAGTGAAACACTTAAATGAAAAAATGCAACCCTCATGATTCTTAACTGCTCATGTGCAGTGCCATTACAACAGAAATGAACTGGAAGCTCATGTTTGTGTTGTTACTTACGTTGTTCTACTAATTATGCATTTTCCAAATTTGATGTATTGTGTGCTGTTCAGCCTTGTTAGTTGTTTGGATCATCTGTTCCGTGCATTGTCCACTTTTGATGTAATGTATTCTGTTGACTGGCAATAAAATTGTTATTAAAAAAAATGAAAATATATGGGTAATAGTTTGTTCCAAGTTAGTTAACTGTTTTTTAGAGCAAGGCTTTGCTTTAAAAGCAAGCATTAACTGGACCAGTAGATGGCTAGAGTACAAGAAAGAAGTAAAGCATTGTCAGCCAATGAGTGCATGGACAAGGAGAAGCAATAACTTAATTAGCTGTGGACAAATATCTGTTTATCTTGTAATATTTTGCATGTTGTTTAGTAAGGTGACCTGCATGAATGGGAGTGTAAAACCAATGTGAAAACTGTGGTAGAGGAAAGGTATGAAATGATGTATAAAAATGTGAGTGAAAGGATAAGTGCCGTAGTGATAGAGAAGTAAGGTATGCAAACAGAGAAAGTTAGGAAAAGAGTCATCAAAGCATGAAAAAAGAGAGGTGCACAAAGGAGAAAATTAATGCATACAGTATGGTTAGTGAATTATTAAATGCAATCCTGGTTGCTTTTTTGACTATAATAGACAGAGAAAGAGGTAAAAGGTTGCAGAGAGCTTCAGAAGGAAAAACAATTCTGTTTGTGTTTGGACCTGGATTTTTATTTTTCAGAAGAACAATAGTGATTGAGCTCATGATGTAGACAAACTGGAGAAAAGTCAGCAAGATAGTTGGCCCTTGCAGGCAAAAATGCAGGCAAAAGCAAACCAACAGGCAGGACAAGTCAAGCTCACTGAACTTCTGAACTTCAGAGCAGAGTACCTGGAATCATATTATTACTACATGTAAAGAAGGGTCCTACATGTTCCACTTTGTGTTATTTGTATAACATATGACATGACAAATGTACTTCATGAAAAGTCTTCTCTTCTGCATTATACAGTTATTGTAGATTCTCAAAAAATAAATTTAAAATGAAATGAAAGAGCAAGATGTCAGACATTAGTAATCTAGTCAATGATTCCTGCAGACACCTGTAGAAAGTAGGGCAGGCTCTGCTTCTTGATTGACAGCAATGAGACAGTGCAGATTAGGAATTTCCCATTTCATTGCATATTAATCCAATGAATGAATAACTATGCATGGAAAGAAGAAGAAAATACAAATAAATACATTGTGAGTTTGTTGTATTTTATTTTATTGTTTTTTTGCCTTATCAAATGAAATTAATATACATACAATATCTTACTAGAAAAATGTTGATGGCAGAACAGGGTGTTTTCCACCAGTCCCATTATAGCACTGATGACACCAAAGGGCCACTGCCCATTTGTAGCTATGCAGCTTGTAAAGCAAATGTTTTGCCTCACTAAATAAATATTCCCTAGATTTAATAAAATCTATGTATGCATAGTGTAGAGCCTACACAGAATGTTACAATGTCCATGTACACAGCTCCTCCTTGGCAGCAAACTTTACATATTAATCATGGCATGTTGCCGAGGGAGAGCCGTGGAACACAGCTATTGAATCGGTGTAGGGAGTGTGGTGCTGTGTCCACAGATGAGTAACACACTCCCTGCACTGTCCAATTGTATTATAGGAATGCAATTTAATTTTTTTTTGAAAAGCATGTTTGCACAGCACAGAGCACAGCAGTGCAGTGCTAAGCAGTGCCAAGACACCTGCCAGACATCTAAAAATAGAAAACGGATATATTTAATTAGTCTGCAAAGGTCACGGTTAAGCATAGCTGGGAGGGTTTGCATGGTGCAGCATGGTGCTCAGCACTGCATACAGGTAGCTCAGAGGTATGTGTAGAGGTACAGCAAAGTTTCACATATCTACATAGCTAAATGGTTAGAGTTATGGCCTCATGTGCAGTAGGTGCATGGCTTGAATGCATGGAAAAGCAAGTCAGCATTTTTGTTCAAAATACAAATTATGCAATTTTTTAAATACTGGCCTGCTGCACTCAGCTAAGCTCTGCTAAGACCTGCTAACACATGCTAAGCACTGCATAAACAAATAATGGTGGCTGATGTTTATACACTGCATGACATCACTTGGCAGGTTTGCACACTGCTAAGCCTTGCTAAGCATACAGATTTTAGCACTGCTCAGCTGAACTGCACTGGTCTGCGTGCTGCTAAGTGACACACCACATTTTAAATATTGCCCATCAGCATGTAAGGGAAGGAAAACAGGCTAAACTAAGCCCAATAGGCAGTAATACCACATAATCTGTTGGAGGTCTGTCTCTGAAGGATAGAATGGCAGGCGTTGTAGAGGGTTCCTGCTTTCGGCCAGAGCGTGGGGCATTCAGGAGTCCAGGGTCATGGTCAGACTCCTTGTCAGAAACCATGAGGGCCGGCTGATGCAGAGAAGTTACCAGGGCTAAGACTGAAAGGCAGAGGCCTGGGACAGGCTGGCAAGGGACCTCAGCAGTGCAACTGGTACACCTCCGCACAGGTGAGCAGTGTTGTCACCACCATGATGACCTGAAAAGAAGGGAGGAGGCTCTTTTGAACACCTGGGTCCAAGAATTCCAGGCCGGGAATGTCCCACATGTATGTAAATGCCATTACCTGTGTTTTGACAATATTTAATATTGAATGTCTGCTAAACTGGTATGTATAATTGTGTGCTCTCTCCCAACAGCTGCAGAGGAGAGGGCTTGCAACATCAAGGTGCATGCCAGGTGCTTGGCCAGGTTGCACTATGAGTGTGGTGAGAACAGATGTATTTTGCTATCTATAGTCAAATAAGCAAGAAAGACTAAAGCATTAACTGTGATTAGGTATATACAGTAAAGATTGCATTGCAATGAATATGGACTTACACCTCTACTGCAAGAAGTGCATACTGCCAACTGAAGTGCCATAAGTAGAAAGACTAAAGCATTAACCATAATAAAGTATATGCAATAGAGTCTGTAGTGCAATAAATGTGGAATTACAGCTGTGTTGCAACACCAGCATAATGGCAACTGTTGAGCAATAAAAACATGAAATTATACCAGTAACTCATGGATGGTTTCTCTAATAAAGTCTGTTGTGCAATGGCTGTGGAAGTAAGGCTGTTTTGCAAGAAATTAATTATTAAAACTCTTCTGCAATAAAAACACAAAATAATATCAGTACCTGCATGAAGGTATATCTAATAAATTGTGTTATTCAATAGGGCTGTTTTGCAAGAAATCAATTATTATAACTGTTTTGCAATAAAGACAAAAAAAATAATGTCAGTACCTGCATAAAGGTATATGTAATAAAGTCTGTTGTGCGATAAGTATAGGTTCAGAATAGTTTTATAACAAATGACTTATGACAACTGGTCTGCAATGACACATGGACCAATAGCAATAACACCAAGTTAAATCACGTACATCAGGATTGTCTTGTTTTCACTATTGCATGTCAGCTACAAGCATTCAGGCTGTGAGGTACAGTGCTGCAGTCAGGTGCAACAGTGTACTAGTCGTAGACTGCAAATAATAACCCATAATCCGATATTATTTGTTGACTTCACAGATATTTCAATACACTAACAATTTATTGTGTACATCTGCATTCTATGTAATAATGTATACATTACCTAGTATCTCTGTCATGCTTGAATGCCATGCATGTGTGTTTAGCTGTGACTGCAGTCAAGTATAAAACTGTACCACTATTAGCAGGTCATATTTTGGTGCCAGGTCAGCTCTAGGCAAATATCAGTCAGTCAGTAATCAGCAGTAGCTCAGTTTGCTAAATACTGTGTATGAAGTACATTTTTGTCACACACAGACCAGGGTTCGAATGCAGTGCTATGTGACTCTAAACATTACAGTATCAATCACATACTGTTTCCAGATATTCTCTCCACAGGAACTACAGGTAAATGGGTGAGGTATCCTATATTATGAGTACATTATTGTGTATTTACATGTCACAGACTGTTACAATAATTACCAGGAATGTGAAAACACAACATAAAATACAGAAAATAAGTCTAACATAAAATAAAATAAATAAAATGTGTAAACTTTGGTATGGCTGCATTCCTGGAGTGTGTGTTAAAGGTTGCTACAGTCAATTAATACATTTGATGCAGATGTCCTCTGCAGTCACTGCTATTGGGTTCTATCCCCATACCTGCCAACCAAGACATGATAGTTGTTTAATGTCTGTACTGTACACATGCATGTCTCTCAGGTATTATGCTATCATGGAATGTAATTACTGTTGTGTAATCCCTCTGTCACAGATGTATCATCAACATGATTATGTAAATAGCAAAGTAACACTACATCAGTAGACAGTACACCTTAGTAGTTATACATGTACACCTGATGTGCAAGTGTTCTGTGTAGTTGTGTGCCTGCAGTTGTTACTGCTTGGCCTATATTGTCCCATGCAGATAGCTTAATAGGTATGTGCATGCTACAGCACCTATAGGGCTCTTTTACACATAAATAAAGGACAGACCTGTAGAGTAGATAGCAGTACTGTTGTCAACTATATAGTCTATAATGGTATTAATGGAGTGCATTTCTCTCTCTCCTCACCCCTTATCTTCAAATATGTAATATTGTTATGCATTGGGTATGGTTTACTATTAACATATGTTGGTCCATAAACTTTATTTTGGGGCATGTGTTTTATTATTATGTATTGCAATAGTTGCATATTAACATATCTTGTTGAATTACCTGTTCTGTTGGCCATATGCTGTAACTTTTACTGGCATGATGTTAATATACTGACTGTTCTGTTATTTATTGTTGTGTTTCACATAATATGCATTGAAATGTAATGGGGTTATTTCCAATGTTCTGGCATGCTATTACAAAAAACTGTTTTGTTCATAACTAATCTAAATGTATTGCTTTACCCCTATAACCACAGCATGTCAGGGTAGGCCAGTTCCTGCTGATTTGCCTACCCTACCTCAGCCGGCTGTAGCACCTCATCTGAGCCTGTCTGGGACCTAAGCCAGTTGTGCCCCTCTGCTGGCCCTGCACTACCTTTGGGTGGAACTGCCTCAGGTGAGGGGGTATGTCCTCCCCCTGGGAGCAGTGGCAGAGGGGTGGTAGTCACCCAGGATCGACTACTGGCCATGGTGTGCAGGACTGTTCATAGTTGCTATGAACATTGCCTGCACCAGATTGAGGGCAGACTGGACAACCTGATGCAGCTGGGTGGCCCTGGCTGCCACCCTCCAGCACAGCCACCTTCAGGGCAGTGAAGGATCAGTGTTGACTGCCCATGGGTGAAGACCTCGGTCATGCTGCTACCATTTGGAGGCACATGCACTTCGGATTCCACAACACCCTCCCCATGCAAGGTGTTTACCACCCTCATGTGTCACACACTGCCCGTGTCTGCTGTCTTGTCTGTCTGACATTGCATCCTCTCCTACCCAACTTACCTCCCCACACATTCCTATATCCTTTCCCCAACATTCCACTCTCTCCTTATTAAAAACAAAATGGCACCTGTCCCACAAAAAAAAAAAAAAAAAAAAAAATCACCTGATACATTGCTCTCCATTTGGCGTGTGTCCACTGGACACAAGTAATTTGGTCCAATTGGCTTGACAACAGATTTATGAATGGTGATGCGGTGAGGTAAGCAGCATCATGCAAACCTGCTTAGGCCCCTGTCAACTACAGCCTACTGCACAAACCCACTAAGCCACACAGATCTTAATTAAAATATGTGTTTCCAACAATACATATTGAGTGCCACTGACCAACTGAAATCAAATCTAATGTGACAAATGGGAGTGTACCTGGAAATCTGATGCAAAAATACACCAGTAGACAGCCAAATAAATAATAATGCCAGTACATAAGGCCTGGGATAGCAGATAAATATTCCCTTTTACCTGCAAAATCTTCAAACACACCTGCTAAGGTGTCAGTGGCACAGTACATATGTTCAAATGGGACCCTGCTGCAGCGCAACTGCCTTTGAAAGCCATGCACATATTGGTGGATGCAGACAGTGTGTGTCACAGCCTATATGTCAGCACACATATCTGGCAAACACACATGCTCCTGCATAGACTCAGTGTCTAAGTCTGTTAAATGTCTTGCATATAGAATATTTTGACACACACAGTCCTGGGTTTGAATCTAGTGTGTTGCACTTCAATTACATTGTTGTAAACACAGCAAGTAATGACTGAGTCATGCAATTTTCATTCCCATAGGTTAATGCTACTGAATTAATGTCTACCATGTTTTGCAAGTCACAGGCCTGCAGGTAGGGACACACTGCACATATTCATATAGTCTAACTATATGTCACCTACTACTCTGCTATTGGCACTGTTACATAACAGATGTACCTTAAGCACATACCTCAATTGGACTGTAATGGGTATGCTTACCCTGGCTCTGCTGTAATGACAGGGCTGACACAGCTGTCACAGTCACATATACAGCTTGCAGGCCACCAAAGTGTTCATGCCCCCCCCCCCATGTGTCCTAGGCTGCAGCAGCAACTGCAGCCTGTAGCATACATGACTGTATGTTAAGGTAGCTGCTACAAACTGACCATACATCCCAATCCCCTATAACAGGGGATGCAGACATAACCATACATAAAGGGGGGGGGCAAAGGCCCAGCGATCGGTACATGTTTCACAGTTTGTCCCTGCAAAGGTAGTTAGTTGATAGAAGAGCAGCTACTGCATTGGCATGCATATTCTTATGGGTATAAAGTATGACCCTCACATGTCTCTCTCCCCTTTCTGACCTCAGTCCAGAATGTTTGACAGTGAACTGCCAGATGACCACTTTGTCATGGGACACTGACCAAACATATGAGGCAAAACTGTGGACATACTTCATACATCTCTACAGTGAACAGTATTTGTACTTACCCTCTGTGATGCTGTAGTCTCTACACCTCAGTAATGTCCATGTCAAAAACTAAGAAAGGGGCCAAGGCCTACATGAAGGCCTTTTATATTGCACTGTGGTGCCATGTCATTGACTAATGATAGTGCAATTCAGCTGTTTTGGATGCAATTAGCAATTTTGAGCCACAGTTTGGTGCAGAGGCAATTACATATTAATGACCATTACCTACAAAAGGCAAGCAACCGCTTATAGGCAATAGGTCTGTATGTGGTTTTACTCACACAGACAGCGTATATGCAAAGTATTTGTAGAGGAATGTTTCTAAAAAGGAATAAGTCACTCTACCAGGTATGTACTACATTTGCCCATAAAATAGGATGCAGATGGGAGAATGGAGGTATGCAGAATAAGAATTAAAACAGTAGGCTTGTATTAGATCTATGATAATGACATGTTAGTGTTACTCTGCTGTCCAACACCTACAGGCATGCCTCTCAATTGTCCCTGCTTTGAATCACATCTCTGCTCTGTCCCTGTCCATCCCTCTTACAACAGGCAGCTATTGTAGTAAAGACAGTGGATTACATGTAGATATAGTGACACTAGGTAAGGTTGCGCACTCCTGTAATATCAAACAATCTACTGTAAATCACCTCTTCTCAGTCTGTCAATGTCACACATAAATAGTGCTAACATTGTAAAAGTGTCCCTGAATGTCCCTGATGTACTCTGGCTAAGTTCCTGTTTTGTGGACATTCATCCCTGTCTGGTTGAGAGCTATGCCTAATGTATAAGAAATCAGGGCAAAGCCATATTTAATGGGGAGACAAAGACCCAAACTCAATGAAAGAGTATACATATTGGCAATACAAAGTAAGAATGTGACTAGAGTAACAGATATTACTGTAGCATAAGTGTTGTCTGAGGGGTCTGACAGGTGACAGTTAAGTTCTGTGTCATTTTTCTGACAGCAACCATCAATCAGTGGACAACCATTTGTCATCTTGTGTTAATGGACTGTTCCCATATAGGTGTTGGAATTGCAAACTGCTATTTATCCAGCAGTAGCCTTATGACATATTAGTGGGGATTTGCCCATAGGGGACACACCACAATACACTGCAATGATGGGTGCAGAGACATATAGCAGAATCTGTCACAGCACACAGGGACATTACCTAGTATTGCTACTATCTTGGTGATAGCCACATATGCAGTGTGTTGCCAAACTGTGGGGTATGATGTGTGAGGGAGCAGTGGATAGTGCAGGCCATTATGGGTGTGTATGGTCTGTACATAGTGGACATCCATGTACCTGGTCCTGTAATGTGTTCCACTCTTGTTGTCTTGCAGGAGCAATGTACCAATGGAGACATCCTCCATTTTCATCTGCAGAGAATAATGCTATACTGGATGCCCTCAGACTCAGCCATTACATCCTGCTGTCAAGGGGCCACCACAATCATGAACAGTGGGCAGCATTGTGGGCTGACCTTGTGAGGGCTGCTAATCATATTGGACAACAGGATAGGACCTATGAGGAGATCCAACACCAGGCCACAGATATGGCCAACAGGATAGGACCTATAAGAGGATCCAACACCAGGCCACAGATATGGCCAATCCTGCACATCAAAGGGCAGCTGCTGCTGCCAGGGATCATGCTACCACCATTGGAGTGCCTGTTTTGCCACAGAGGAATTCCTGCCAAACCTAGGATCAACCAACAGCTCCCAACAAATCATCACACCATACATCCTGGAGGTGGGTGTCACAGCATCTACATCAAAGGAACATCCAGGTAAGCGTACTGTGTTCACCAATATAATACATTAGCAGTCATTGTGGCAGGCTCTACAGACCAGTACATGGGTGTCAGGTCTGTCTGCATTGAGGGGGGTTGGTTTTTACCCACAGTTGTGCCTCCATACTCAGAATTTTAGCAATATAGCCAGTATCAAATTAGGTACTGTACATGTGGATATAAGCCCATATTACCTAGTAACACTGCAACATTTTGTGCTGCTGACAATACCTCTCCCTCACCTTTTCATAGGTCCATCAGGTGTGGATAGAGTTTGTGGTCATGTACATAGTAAGTGTGATACTGTTGTTTTACAGATCATATATACCCCATGAATGTTAAGGGCTGCCATTTTGCCTTATGTGCAACTGTTGTGCTTAGCCAGAGTAGAATAGCTGTATGTTCCATTTTGGAGCAGTTAACTACAGTGCATAGCCAAGGGAATAAGAGGTGTGTATTTGTACAAACATTAACATGTTTGCACTTATAGCTATGAGCAGCTATGCAGCCTGCTATACATGAGGCAATTCCTCCAAGATTCCCATATAAACACAATAGGGAGAAAGTACATACCTGAGGCACTGCTACTACAACTGGGATATCATTGTCAATATAGGTGTACTGGGTTTTATAGGTTCATAGGTAGGTACTAGGCTATCGGCCCTAGGGCCCATACAAGCCTAGCCAAAAAAATGTACCCTGGCTTTTGCCACCCAAGGAAATTTATTTTCCTGTGCCCCTGTCGAGCAGAGCCACAGAAGTGATCCCCGGGGTGAATTTCCTATTTCCCATCCAATCATCAAGATTTTTCTTGAAGAGTGCTAATGAGGAGCTCTGTTTGACATAGATAGGTAGTCTGTTCCAGAGTATGGGAAGTCTCTGGGACAGGAATCTATCCCTCCAGCATGTTCTGTTTATTGTGGTGACAAGGTTTAGGTCCATAGAGCGTGTAGCTTGGAGGGATTGGGATTTCTTTAAGTGGAGCATGTCCAACAGCTCTGGGTTTGACATAGCTTTGTATGTTAGGCAGAGATCTCCCCTGAGTAGGTGATATGCGATGGAGTAAAGCTGTAGTTTTTTGAGACAGTCTGCATAGGGCATCTGTTTGAGGCCAGTAATCCTCTTTGTGAGGTATTTCTGTGGCCTTTCCAGTTGTTGTAGATGTCTTGTGAGGTACATACCAAAAGGGGCATTGTACTCTATAATGGGTCTAATGAGTGATGAGTAGAGGGGAACAATGACCTCTTTTTTTCTGGATGAGAATCCTTTTGTGATGAGATGAGCCACATAGAAGGATTTCCTGACCAATGTGGCGATGTGATTATCAAAGGAGAGACTACTGTCCACCTGTGTCCCAAAGTCTCTTATCACATTTTCGGCATTAAGTAGATTACCAGCTATGTGGTAGTTCATGGGTACAGAGTTTTTACCAAAGGGGATGAAAATACACTTTTTGGCATAGAGCTTCAGGCCATGGCTTTGACACCAGGTATCTGCCTCAGTGAGGCCCTTTTGTAGTTTGTCCACATCATTAGGAGTTTCAATTATGGCTCCTAGTTTGCAGCCATCTGCAAACTTTGTTAGCCAAAGACCTTCTGTGTTGGCCTGCACTTCAGAGAAGTAGATACCAAACAGGAGAGGACCCAGGACTGAACCCTGCGGTACTCCACTTGTCACTGGTCTGATGTCGGATTTGGAATCCGCTACTTTCACAGTGTGGGTTCTGTCCATGAGCCAGTTGGCAACCCATCTTGTGACATAGAGATTTATACCTAGTTTAGTGAGCTTATCTATAATTCTAGAGTGGGGGATGGGGTCAAAAGCCTTGGCGAGATCTAGATAAACTGTGTGAACCATTTTACCCTCATCTATGGCTTTGGTGACTGCTTCAAAGAAGTCAATCAGGTTTAGGAGACATGATCTGCCTTTTACAAATCCAAACTGGGTAGGGTCCAGAGTTTGGAGATTACCAGTGTCTTTGTTTATGAGTTCCACGATGATACGTTCCATGGCCTTGCAGACCAGGCTTGTCAGGCTAATGGGGCGGTAGTTCCTGGGGTCCGTCGTGGCTCCCACTTTGTGGAGTGGGATAACCGTCGCAGTGCACCATTCAGTGGGTACAAAGCCTGAGGTGAGGCAATGACTGAACATGGTACTTAGGTAGGGTGCCAGTTCATTCTGTAGTTCGTGTAGAATGCAGCCAGGGATATTGTCAGGTCCCATGGATGCTGTGTTCTTGGCTTTGGAGAGTGTGTTTTTTACCTGTGCAGCCGTGATTATAGGAACTTTGCATTCTTCCGGTATAGAGATGGGCCCTCTAGGGGGTGAGAGGGGGGTAAAGTTAGCACTGAACCTATCTGCTAGGATGTTGGCAATATCAATTGGTTCTGTATATTTAGTGCCATTGTGCTGTAACTCAGAGCAGATCTAAGTGTTCCCATTTAGATTCTTGACATAGCTATAGAATGCTTTGTGGTTGTCTTTAGAGTCAGTGGCAATTTTGTTTTCGTAACTAGCTTTGGAGGATTTTATGAAGAATCTCAGCTTCTTACTGAGGTTGACCAGGGAGTTCCTCCAGTCATGGGATTTTACTCTTTTTTTGCAACAGTTTCTTTCTTCTGTTGTAGAGTTTGTTATGGCAGAGGACCACCAGATTGGCTTCCCTTTTTTGGAGGATAACATCTTGGTTCTATTAGGGATAGCATGATCCATGCACTCGTGTAAGTGCTTATAAAGTGCATTTGTGTAGGATTCGGCAGTCATACCTCTATTGTCTGTCTGCATGGGTGTCATGAAGTTTGCCACTTCTGTCTTAAGAAGTGTGAAGTTGGCTTTTGAGAAGTTTTTACGATGGTTTCCCTAACTGTGGCTGGGGGTGGGATGTGGATGTCTAGGCTGATTAGCTTGTGGTTGGATCTGACCAACGAGGAATTGACCTCTGGTGTGGAACACCGGTTTCCCATGTTGGTAATGACCAGGTCTAGGATATTGCTGCCCCTGGTGGGGGTGTGAATAAGTTGATCCTAGGTGTTGGAATTTATGAATTCTAGAAAATGTTGAGCAAAAGAGTTGGTACATGAGTAGTTTTCCAAGTTAATGGTGGGGTAGTTGAAATTGCCCATTATTAGGGTGTTTGGTTGTACCCTAATACTTTCCAGTGTGTCAAGAAATGAGGAGTGTGAATCCTGGGGCATGGTGGGGGTCTGTAGCAAGCTACAATTTGGATTGCGGTCTTGCCCAGAGTTAGTTGCACTTGGATAATCTCGGATGCATTATGCTGTGCAACTAGCCTGGAGGTGTGGATATCCTTAATGAATATGGACACGCCTCCTCCTTTAGTGCTTCTTTCTGGGTTAGGTGGCTGAAAGGTGTGGTATGAATTGAAGCCTGGTAATGCAGGGGTGCTCTCTGGAGCTTTGAACCAGGTCTCTGTCACTGCACAGATGTCAATGTTCTCCATTTTAAGGAGTGGTTTGAGTGAGTGCATTTTGAGGTTTAGACTTCTAGCATTGAGTAGCATTACCCTCAGATTTTGCTTGCTTGTACCTGTTAAGATGGTGAATTTGTCATTTGAACCTTGCCTAAAAAAGGCACTATAGGGGTGGCAAGAGCCTTAGCCAGTATCCAGAATCCTAAGGGAGACAGGTGCAGGCTATCTCTGGCAAAGCATCGTGGACTGTCGATCATGTCATCCCAGGCAGACAAATACTGGATCCCCTTAGAATGACACCAGAAGCTTAGCCAATTGTTGAAGTCAGTCATTTTGTTATGCGTAGTTCTGTCACATACACTGTCATATTGCATACCTCACAGGTGTATTGTACTGGCACTGTTACCCGCATGTAGATGACATGCATGTTATACAGGCCCTGGGTTGTCTGTGTATGTTGTGAGTTTGTGTGTTGTGCATGGGATCAGAGATGAGAAGATGTGGAACATGTATTGTAGTTGTGGATCTTCATCTGTATGAGTCTGTGTTTATTACCATACATATCAAGAAAACACTAAGCCTGCAATACACTTGCCGTTCAAAATCAGTCCAAAGCAAACAAAGTAAAATAGCCAAGTTACATTCAGATAGTTTATTCTAAAACAGATAAGAGCGATAAATAGCAGCAAAGTTACAAACTACAAAGCTTTCAAATTACTCCTTCCTCAGTGTGATACAAGTCTACTAAACACATCCTTATGTAATTAAAATACAAAATGCATAATAAATGAAACAGCCAACCGCTTAACTAGAATATAATTCAATTAAGAACACAATTTACTTATTTACTTAAAGGGCTAATGTAAAATATGTATATTCTAACTTCATGTCTTTATATATACATTATTTCTTCATGCACAACTGTTTGCGCTTTAAAATAGGTTTAATAGATATTGTAGAATGTATGCCAGGATATTTATCAGCTTGCAATTTAACTATCCAACTATATTCCTTCTGTTCTAAGTCATTATTTTTATCACCTCCCCTTATATTAGTAAAGTATATATCTATCACTCTGATTACAAAATTATGTATATTATTGGACTCCATGACATGTTTTGCTATTGCATTTGTTAAGATACATCTTCTAGTATCAGATTTATGTTCTATAATGCATTCACGTAGTTTTCTGATTGATTTACCAACATAGAAACTAGAGCATTGTTCACAAGTAGCCATATAGAATATGTTACTAGCATGGCAGGTAGCTGTGTAAGTAAATGAAAAACATTTATGTGTAATAGTATGTACAAATGTATTATTCTTACAAATAACACTACATATTGAGCAGTTTAGACATGGATAAGTGCCCTTTCTATTTAGCTCAGGTTTATTCCGTGATTTCTGATGGAAATCTTTGTAACATAATTTACTTTTTAGGTTAGATGAGTTCTTATAAGCAAATTTTGGATTTGATGCAATAAAATTAGTTAGTTCTGGTAGGGCCATCAAAATCCCACAATTGTTAGAAATAATTTTCTTAACATCAGCTGTGCATCTACTATATGTAATTGTATAACATAGAACATTTGTTCTACTGTCATTCTCAGATCTATGTGCAGTATCAACATTACTAGATGCTGAAAAATAAGGTTTAGCTGTAGTTTGTCATTGTTCCAGAACTAGTCTTTCTTCTTTAGCTAATAATTTAACATCATAACCCCTTTGTTGGAATTCACAATTCATGTCATGCATTTGTTCTATACATATATTATCATTGGTGTTTAACCTGCTAGCTCTTTAAAACTGACTTAGTAACACTTTTAAATATATGACTAGGATGCATACTTTTTCTATGTAAGTATTTATTTTTGTGGGTAGGCTTCTTATAAATTTGAGTAGATATAATACCATCTGTTGACTTCACAAGTACATCCAAAAAATATATTTCAGTTAGTGAACTGGTCATTTCAAATCTTAAAAAAAGATGTAGTATTATTTAAATATACAAAAAATTAATTCAGAAGTTCTTGGTTACTTCCCCACACAAAAAACACATCATCTACAAAATGCTTATAAAATAAAATGTAAGGTCTGAAGTCAATAGGACAATCATAAACGTATCTTCCCATTCATTTAAGGTTAAATTGGCATATGTATTTGCAATCGGTGTTCCCATTGCAATGCCTGTAGTTTGATAATATAAGATGTCATTGAAAAGAAAAATATTATTGTTCAGAGTGATATCTAATAGTTCACATAATGTTTATTTCTCTATCATTAAGTTCAGTATATTTACATAAAACATCTGTAACAGCATTAATTCCTAACTCATAAGGAATAACAGTAAAAAGAGATTTAATATCTAATGTTACTAAAAATATGATGACATATCTGTATTTTTTTGCCAAAGAATTTACTAAGGAAATCATGTGTATCCTTAATATAACTTCTAACATGAGGTAATATAGGGCTTACATAGTTTGTAAATATAGGGAAATAGATTCCTTTATCCAGCATCTCCCTGAGACGATGGGTCTCATGGGAGGGCTGGTAAGGGATTTATGTAGCTTAGGCAAGCTGTACAAAATAAGTGTTTCAGGGCAGAGTATAGAAAAATAATGCAGTAGTTCTATAGGAATATAATTGTTAGCTTGTAATTCAAACAATGACATATTCACTCTACTAATACATTGAGCTAATTCACTGAATGAAATCTGCTTAAAAGCAGATGTATCAGACAATAGTTCAAGCATAGAATTATTATAATCAGTGACGTTCATCAAAATAATACCACCCCCTTTATCGGCTTCTTTTATAACAATATCACTATTCTTTATTAACTTATCTAATGCTGCCATTTCAGTTA
The DNA here is from genome assembly GCF_019279795.1 of Protopterus annectens. Lineage (NCBI taxonomy): Eukaryota > Metazoa > Chordata > Ceratodontiformes > Protopteridae > Protopterus > Protopterus annectens. The sequence continues at coordinate 637,257,725 of NC_056734.1, read as the reverse complement.
CAGTTAAGTTATAAAACGTTTTAAATTTTTCTTCATTATATAACTTATGTAGTTGTTGCTCACATACATTTTGAAAGACTGTAACAAAGGGATTACTAAATGGGATAAATGTGCTGCTTTTTCCACATTGTGAAGGTGCTTGAATTTGAGAATCTTTATACAATAATTTTAAATTAAGAGTTCTTGTAAAAAGTTTCAGGTCAGTAATAGCATCCACAATAGTGTCTTTTGGGGCAGGTATAAAAGACATGCCTTTAATTAATGATAACTATGACATCAGTGAGTGTAGACTCTGGCCATAGCCAGAGAGCTGGCAAGGTCCCGCACAGGCAGATTGACAGGGGTGCTCAAAGGAGGACTGCTGCCCATCCACTTCCTGTTGCAGGTGTCACATTGCAGGTCACTCACTGCATGTTTTGGGCTGTCATGGAGGCACAGGCATGATCTGAATGCAACACCAGATAAATGCTGTTATGAATGTAGCAGAGTCTGACATTTGTGACTGCCTCTGCTGCATTGGTGATGCCATCAAACATTTCACTGATGTAGTGGACAGATGGTGGGCCGAGACAGTGTCTGTCTTTGAGCGCATGTTGTCTGAGCTGAAAAAGCGGTTGGAGTTAGGCATCAGACGTGGACATAGGCCAGCAACACCATCTGCTGGGAATCCACATAGCTGTTCACACTCATGTTCCCATAGTGGCAGTGCCTACATCACTACAAAGGGAAGTGTGATGTCCACACCACAATGTGGCAGGCCATGGGCACGTGGTCCTGAGTGGTTCCATAGTTGGCACAGGCCCACCAGACAGCAGTCACCGTCAGGTACTAGCCCTGCATCTGACCTTGGGTCTGGTGCTGCTTGTGCTAATCCTGGTGAAACTATTTCCCGTGTTCATGGCCGGAGATGGCGAACTGTCCACTCTACCATGTACAGTCCACAGCTGTCCACCATACACATTTGTAGGGCTAGCACTAGGCTTGACTGTGTACATGTACACACTCCAACACTACTGCCACATGCAGGTCAGCTACAGACACACACAGCACCTCTCCATGGTCCATGTAACCAGCACCCCTTCTTGACTCACACACATGCTGTCAACTGCTTGGCACAGCCTAGGTCTCTGGCAATCCCCACACCACACCCTGTGCATGAGATGATACCTGTGCCACATCCCTACCACCCCTGCCATCCATGCCAGTGATGTGGGGACCTGCATGTATGTGTCTGATGCACAGGGTGACTATATAACTTTACATGTGTTTGTGTAGTGCAGTAGTGCTACGTCATGGCAGTTGTTGTGGGCCATGACAGGTACTGTATGCTGGCATGTGTCAGGACTACACATCAAACGTTGTGTATCTTTGTTGCTGATGGTAAACTGGTAGTAGTGTACAGAATGACAGGTGTGTCATGGACCTGTGCATGTTTTTGTCCCAGGACTCTGAACGGTTCAGCTATGGACACATGGCAGCAATACATTGGCAAAGGATGGCAAGGCAGCACAGCAGAGATATGACATCAGCAAGGTATGCCAGTATGCATGCATGGCTCCCTAGGTGCATATGTGAAGAACAGTGTATCAGGGACAATGAAGACAGTCAGCATCATCATGCTTTCATACCCTGTGACACACTCTACTACCCTTGATACATGTCACCTGAGTATTCTGCACGTACAACTCTAAATGGTGGCAGACATCAAGTATGCTTATGTAATGGAGGGCAATTTGGGGCCAACAGCTAGTCACAGGGCCAGCCATAAAATGCATAACAAAGGCATGTCTCTAGTGCTGTAAGGGCATATTTACACACACACAGAAGTTGGATGCTGTGAGAATAGAACCTCTACCATTCTGGTATTACACACTAGAGCTTGCAGTACTTATTGCATATGCCACACTATCTGGTATTACATTGTCAGTCAGTGCTTGTAAGGTGGATGACATCAGCAGGCCTTGTAACAGAGGCCAATGTTGAGGTCAGCAGCTAGTCAGTGGGCATAAAATGCATAACCATTGCACAGAGAAAGCCCATAAGGGCTTGTCTGAAGTGCTGCAAGGGGATATATTTACACACACACACACACACACACACACACACACACACACACACACACACACACACACACACACCACCTGCATACCTATGTCTGTCTGCAGGGTGACATCCTGCAGGCTCAGGGGTCTGTGGGTGAGTGGATTATGTACTGTTACAGTCTTGTCTGGTGCCATCAGACAGATGTTGTGATGTGTATGCACAGATAACCCCAGCATTCAGGGTTATTTGAGAACATTCGTACATCCCCGCCCATATCTATATAAATGTGTATAGCAGGTTGTCTCCCTAAATGTAGTTGTGTGTGTCAATGTAAATGTGTTCTGTAGAAGTAAGTGGGGTGTCTATGTATCATTGTACTTTATATATATATATATATATATATATATATATATATATATATATCTTGTTATGTTTTATATATATATATATATATATATATATATATATATATATATATGCCACATACTGATAGAGGCACAAATCAAGCATGAGGGGGATACAGAGAGACAGATATGTATACATAGCTGCATGTATGTACAGACATATTACCACATAGCAGGTCTTTGGGTGGTAGAGGCAACAGACTTGGGCTAAAGTTAGCTAAGTCTAATAGCATGCCCAGTGTGATTGTCAATACTTACACGGTGACTCCTGGCCAGAGCTACCTGTACTCCAGTCCCGGATTATTGTGTGCTCCAGGCCATTGGGTGCTGCACCTGTTACCACAGTACTGCAGTTGGCTGATATTGTCCAAGGCATTTCCCAGCTGTTTGCTGACCTTAATATGTGACTCAAACTTCAGAACTGTACAGAGCTTCACAGACTTTCCAGACTTTTGCCTCATATTTTTGGCCCATTTTGCATGACATTGTAGTTTTCTGGCAAATAAGTGCAAATCAGTGAAGACTGAAGTAAATAAATCATGACAGAAATGTGAGTTTCAGACTCCATGCACATCAGGAGAGTCATGCTAATGCAGGACCTGTTATTCTATTGACATTCTACATTTGTAGGAGCAAATATTTAAAACCTGTCCCAAGTTGTGGGCCTTGGTCTCACTTTTATTCACTTTATTTGGCCAGATTTCCTGCTGTAAGAGATTGAGAGGTATGATGTAACTGCGGTCCATGGTGAAACACCACACACAGGATGACAGTCTGCATACCTTTCCCTGTACATGTTTTTGCAGAATGTTCAGCATTTCACCCGTATGTGTGCTGTGTTCCTCATACATTTGTGGTTTATCAGTGCTATACTGTACATTGGTCACTGACTTGTACCAACTAACACATTTAACTGATGGCCCATCCTGCAGCTAATCTGACCTGTTGCAGCCTGCTGTTATATTAGCCATCTGGTAAGTTACTCAGAGAAGGTTTAATGTCTGTCTGTAGGTATGGCCCTTTGTGCCCCCATTTGCTGTGGCTTTGTCCAGCTTTCTTGCAGTAACAGATTGAGGGGTTATGCCAGTCTGTGGGATTACCACCATATGAGTACCTCACATGCAAAAGATGTTGGATGCTGCCAGATTCAAACCATCACACATCTTACTGTCTCTGGCTCACTGAGGCACACCAGCTGCCAGACAGAGTAGTTTCCTTCCTCACACTATCAACAAGACAGAGGAATTGTCTGGTCTGCTGATATATCATTGGAGACATACTGTTGCAGTAGTTGTATGGCAACACTGATGTGTTTGGGGTGGGGGATGACCAGCCTATGCTCTGCTGGCATAAACAGTTGTGTGGCTGTCCTGTGACCCCACTGTTTGGCATCTCCCTGGAGTACTGTCATGGAGTTTCCAGCTATGTGGTCTAGTGGCTATTATGGGGCACATACTAGTGAACAGAGTATCTGTTGTCCCAAGTGGCTGTTAGATCTGTACAAGTAACCTAGTAGCCCACTACAGAGCTCTGCAAGTAGCCCAGTAGCATACTATATCTAGCCCACTATATTCCGTCATGCGTGTGGCAGGTCTATACATATTCTACCATATTGTAGTACCCCTTACAAGTGGTGTACAAGACAGTGACTTACCTTGTCAATGCAGTAGTGGACAGACCTGTAGTTCAGGGCTGACTGATGCATGCAGTCCACAGCCAATACATGGTGAGGTATAGGATGTGTGGCTTGGCTGGCATCATTTTTACTGATATGCATGCGAGTCGGACTATGGTGTCACTCTCTAGGGCCCTAGGTTATCAGCACATGTGCTATGAGTTGTCTCTTGGCCAAGACCTGTGCTTATAGGTCATGCCTATGTCTGCCTACAGGGACAGCCTCAGGGGATTCCTCCTCCGAGTCCCCTTGTGGGTGCGGCTGTGGTGACCTAGGCACTGGTGAGAGGCTGTATATCCCTTTGCTGATCCTGCTGCAGCTGTTTCCGCATCATCATATTGTGTAGCATGGCACATACTATGAACATCTGTGCACATGTGGCTGGAGACTACTGCAAGGATCCACCAGATATATTGAGGAACTGAAACCATGACTTCAACAGCCCAAACACATACTCTATGATGTTCCTGGTTTGTGTGTGTGCCTCATTATGGCATTCTTCAGTGGGTGTGTGTGCATTTTTGATGGGTGTCATCATCCAGTGCTTAGCCAGCATCCCCAAGTAAATGACCATGTGGGATGTCCCTCTAGCAAAAGTCTGGTACAGCTGTGATGTGTGCCAAATATGGGGGTCATGATGACTGACAGAGCTGCCAGCACACACATTCATGAAAATGCCCTGAGCATTGCACACAACCTTGGAGTTGATGGAGTGGTACCCCTTGTGGTTGACTTAGATTTTACCCTCTTCACTGGGTGGTGTCTTGATTTGTATATGAGTGCAATCTATGGCACCCAGTACCTCAAGGTAGTGTGCTACACAGTAGAAGAGTCACATACTGCTGGCCCTTTCCTCAGGGGTATGGGAAAAAGTAAATTTGCTCACTGGCATGTGGTAGCATTGTATCCAGGAAATGGTGGAGTACCCTGGAAGCAGATTCCTGTGAGACCCCATCATCTCCCCAGTTGGTCTTTGGAAAGTACCTGTAGCTAGTATAATAAGGGCTACACATACCTTTTCTTCCACTGAGATGGGTTCCCCACTGTTGACTATGGGTCTGAATTGAGGCTGTCAGACCTTACTGAGTTTTTATAGTATGTCCCTGTCCACCCTGCAGTGCATTACAATCTCCAGCTCTTGCAGCTCCTGGTAGGGTACCCTGGGCCTGAACACACTTCTCTTTCTCTGTCTAGGCCTATTGTCATCATCAGCAGCAGCTAAATTGACCTCAGCATCTAGCATATAAACATGTAGCAGACCTGCAGCAGCACCTAACATTCTCTAGGTTAAAATTCCCTAGTCTCTACTTCAATGATGCAGAGAATGGGGGAAATTCTGATTGGAGGGTGAATGCATACTTATAGTGCTCTGCTGTAGGTGTAATCTGTGTGATTTTCTAGCTATGATGCATTCCACCTGCCAAGTGCATCATTAAGGGGTTTAATGACCCTAGTTTAAGTGAAACAGGGTTAATCAGTAATTAATATATAATTGGGTTTCTCAGCCAATTTTTTTGACAGTCTTCCTTGCTGAGCATTGGGGGTGTGCTGTTCAAACCCATGCTGCAAAGATAAACAATGCTTAGCAGTCACACTCAGGATGGCTGAATGCCATGCAAACATGCTCAAACCTGCTGAAACATGCTTTCCTAAGGTAAAGAAAGCTTAACAGTCACCAGACACTACCCCTGCTGAGCAGGTCTGCATCATGCAAACAGGTGCCACGCTGAGCTCCAATGAGCTTAAACGTTTGTGAACATACCCCTTTTTAATGTCAGCTACCTCTTCTGTGGACATCAACATGGTTCTGTGCCTACACGGATGGAATCTGTGGGCACAGATACCAATTTGTGCTATTCAGTAACCCCAGCTAATATGCATACAGACCCGAGCACAGTATATGGTAACTACACGGTTTCAGGCCCTGCCTCATTAGCAAACACAGCAATCCTGCATTGTACGTACTCCACACAGGGTCCTGTAATGCATTACTGTTATATACTCACAAATTCTGTTTTTTACAATATTTTTATTTTTTTTCTATAATGGCATGTTTGCACACTGCAGTGTGCCACGCAATCATACCTAGGGTATTAAAAAAAGCTATTTTACATTATTTTCCATATAGTTTTGCACACACAGTGATCACGTTTGCACATAGCTTTGTCCTTCATACTATTTCTGCCACTGTAACTACACTTTTACACCCTCAGGTGTCATTTTTACATCCTGTACATGGAAGTTTCCATGTACTTTATGGACACCAACATGGGGAGTGCACGATTACCTATCTGCTTGATGGATTACTCTATCTACTTTGTTTGCATGCATTTCACCTGCTTATGAGGTGATTTGCATGCCATGGACACTTTCGTGTTCGCACACCTGTGCCTGCCCTCAGCTCTGTTTACTGGATCGCACACCTGCTTACTTCCATGTAAGCACCATGCCACTATGTCTACAAGGCAAATACATCCATGAAGGCTTTATTAAATTCTCCCCATTATCCTTGTTACTAGTAAAAGACTGCATGTACAGAAATGGGCTACTACATCAAAAAATACATTTAAACCCAGAATGGATGTAAACTTTTCTCAATAACTAGATTTATTCCATTGTAATGTCTTACATCATTCATACAGCCCACCCCCACTCTTCAATTCTTCCTTCTCTGACTAGCTGGAAGACTAAAGAAAACATTTCAGAACTACCTGTAATAACTGCTACAGCACCTAAAATATTTAACAAGTTATGAATATAACTCCACTGTTTTAATCAGTGCACCATTGCATGAAGGGAAACCATTAAAATGGACTGAACATAGACATTACAAACACATTAAAGCCAAAACTATGGCCATAATAGTGACCTGAAAATATCACCCTGAACAAAAAATTGAGAAAACACTAAGTGCAAGACAGAATTTCCAGCTCATTGTGTAGGGAGCTGTTTTCACCCTTCCCTATTAATAGACCAGCTCCAAGGCTGTAGTTTAAGTTACATTAATAGAGAGGATAGTATCTTAAACAGTAAATCTACATAAAATCACTGCTAAATATACAGATATAGATATACATATACATATACATATACATATACATATACATATATGCTAGTTCATCATTATTTGCAATCCCATGTATCATCATTAATTTATGTGTACTTATTTTTCAGAAATATATTTTTATTTTATCTTTCATGTTGTGGACAGATATATTTTTTATTTTTACAAAACTCAAATTTTATTGAACTATCAGTTTATGTGGCAATGCCACCAGTTATTATATAAAAGTACTAAAATTAATTATTTTTCATTTGATACCCATCTTTACAAAATGTGCAACTGACAAAAATTAAAAAAAAGAAACTAAACTGTAGATGACAGCTTCCTTAAACAAATCATAGTAAAGTATTTTTCATGTGAGCTAGTCTAAGTAACTATTTGAAATAAATGAGATTGCATTTTAAACAAACCAGAAAATGTTCAAGCAGTCTTTTCCTGTCTTTATAATTGTTCTGTAATCTGGCTTTATATTGAAATACTATGTGTAGAAATCTTTATAAATGCATTTAAAGATAATTGTTAATATTGCTAGCTTTCTTTCACTTGATAAAATGTTTTCCTTCTTCTTTAGTCCTGAAAGCCAATCTAATTCTGGAAGCCATGCTCTGATAACTCCGAGGCTGCATCTTTAAAATATCCATGTCCCAGTATTTCTCTTTCCCATGGACAGTCACAAAACATGTGGCTATAATGCACATTCTGTTGAGATTGCCTCAAGAATTTGTCTTCATCCCTTGATCCTGGACTTTAGCTATAAAGGATCATTTTGCTAAATACAAAGTCATTTCAAATGAGTAAAAGCTATTTCTGGTGCATATAAGCATTTCATCAATACCTAGAAAATTGTTTCTAAGCTCTCCAAGAATGTCCTTCCCTATTCCAGTTATGCCTCAGTGTTTAAAAATATTACTATGCCTAGGAACTAAGATTTTATAAAGTATTGAGAGAAGTCCTTTAAGATCTATTTTATCATTAATAAAGCCATCAAGCTTAAATTCCATGAATAGAAAAAAGTAACAGTTATCAGAATAATTTTGTTTCTCCTCCTTCTTCTTCTTCTAGAATTTCTTTCTTACAGAATTTGTAACAAGGAAAGTTAGAATATATCAGTGATAGCAAGTGCTCCCAGAATATATGTATATATAGATCCATAGATGGATTCTATAGCTCAAAGTTTCAAAACTTCAAATTGCAAATGGTCGGGACCATAAGATCAAAGTTTTGAAATGCAAACAAGACCATAATACATCTGTAATTTAGTCAATTTTACCAAAGTTCAGGGCATCAGTCCAAATTAACTTGACACACACACACAAAACTATGTAGAAACCTAAATATCAAGTATACATGCCTGCTCCAATAGCTATTATCACTGCATTATGCAATGATTAAATCAGCTTAGCTGTGCTCAATTCCCAGCAGCAGTAATACACTTTCATTACTCAATAGTATCTAAATATTATTTACTCTAATATTAAATAACATTCGACATTCTTATCTTGCAAATGGAGGTATTTACTTGAAATGCATATGCCAAATAAAACATAGTAACTGTTTCCATACTATTTATAATAATAGTGAAATGAATGCATTTTATGACACATTAATGCCTTCATATCATATCTGGATGAACCAAATGTTAACATAGTCGTGTGTTATATTTGGTTATATTTTGAAATAACAATCTGGTGTTGCAACACAAATGATTATCAGAACAGTGGGGCAAGACTGACCATAGGGGACTGGCCAGCCATACCTTCAAAGGTGGCTATGGCAGAACAGACACCCAGCATATCTGGGTCTCATCCTATTAGTGTTGCCTCCACGAATCCTGCACTTCCTGTTCCAGTTGTGTCAGGTAGCTCTGCCTTGGGTCTGCTTCAGTGGTACCCTCAGTGAGTAGTACTAGTGAAGGTGACAATTTTGTTACTCATCAGGAGCTGACAGATCTAGTGAAGAACTTCACGGAGAGGTGCCGCAATACCCAAACTGGCAGTATAACAGTTTTGTTTAATACACAGTAAACAAATACAGTATAAAAGTAGGTGACAGGCAATATAAAAGGGCAGTAAATAAGCAAAAAGCAGGCAACTGAGATACCAGACAACTAGAGGCATTTGAGCTTCCAAAAAAAAAAAACATAATTTGTTTGTTTTTTTGCTTATTTATACTAATCTCACCATTGTATTAAGCCTTCTCCTGTGGTATTGGGAAATGTGCAAATGTTCTCTATCCTGTGGAGTTAGTAAGGCATGAGTCTGACTCTCTGGCATTCTCTATTATTCTACATGTGTGTATTTTTGTAGTAACATTTCTCCTGTGGCATGTGCTGTCAATGCAATATGCTGCATCTTGTGTAGTCAGATAGGTAGCTGTTTGAAACCTGCAGTGACTAATTAGTATGAGTGTGTGTCACTGCACTGCTATGGATGAACAACATTTCCTGCAGATTTAATGTGTACAATTACAGTGAGAGAGAGCTCCTCCATTACTTTTAGCCCAAAAACTGCTTTGTACCACAGGGATGATGGCATGCCTTCAAACATGTTCTGCCTCACAGTTGTGGCAAGACTTGACCTGTGGCTCTTGAGCTTAAAACACCATTTTGTAAATTGTGGAATAACATTTCAACTGTACTAAGCTTAATACACAGTTCCATAAATTATGGAGTAACAGAGGCAATTGTACATCTACAGCAAAGGAAAATATAATCCAAGTATAGTGACATAACAGTGACACATACAGAATTGCATTGATTTATTTCTATCCATTTTGTTTCTAACAAAGTCCTTTCAACACACTGGGAAGTTCATGCCATTTAAATAAGTGATCTGTGATGCTTGTGGTGAGAGTTTTCCTGTGATGCATGCAGTTAATAGGTAGGTACTAGGCTATCAGCCCAAGGGCCTAAGTAAGCCTAGCCAAAAGGTTCCCTGGCTTACGCCACTCAAGAAAGTTAATTTCCTGTGCCCCTGTCCAGAAGAGCCACATAAGTGATCTCTGGGGTGTATTTCCTATTTCCCATCCACTCATCAAGATTTTTCTTGAAGAGTGCTAATGAGGAACTTTGCTTGACATAGATGGGTAGCTTGTTCCAGAGTATAGGAAGTCTCTGGGACAGGAATCTATCCCTCCAGCATGTCCTGTTTATTGTGGTGACAAGGTTTAGATCCCTAGAGCATGTAGCTCAGAGGGATTGGGATGTCTTTATGTGTAGCATGTCCAACAGCTCTGAGTTTAACATAGCTTTAGATGTTAGGCAGAGATCTCCTTGGAGTAGGCGATATGCTACAGAGTAAAGTGGAGTTTTTTGAGACGGTCAGTGTAGGACATCTGTTTGAAGCCAGTAATCCTTTTTGTGAGGTACTTCTGTGGCCTTTCCAGCTGCTGCAGATGTCTTGTGAGGTGCATTCCAAAAGGGGCATTGTACTCTATAATGGGTCTAATGAGTGCAGAGTAGAGGGGAACAATGACCTCTTTTTTCCTGGATGAGAACCCTTTTGTGATGAGGTGTGCCACATAGAAGGATTTCCTGACTACTGTGGCGATGTGATTATCAAAGGACAGACTACTGTCTACCTGGGTCCCAAGGTCTCTTATCACACATTTGGTGTTAAGTAGACTGTCGTTTATGTGGTAGTTCATGGATACAGAGTTTTTACCAAAGAGGGTGACAATGCACTTTTGGCACTGAGCTTGAGGCCATGCCTCTGACACCAGGCATCTGTCTCAGTGAGGCCCTTCTGTAGGATGCCCACATTATTTGGGGACTCGACTATGGCTCCTAGTTTCCAGTCATCTGCGAACTTCGTTAGCCAGAGGCCTTCTGTGTTAGCCTGTACTTCAGAAAAGTAGATACCAAACAGGAGAGGTCCCAGGACTGAACCCTGTGGTACTCCACTTGTCACTGGTTTAAAGTCAGATTTGGAGTCTGCAACTTTTACATTGTGGGTTCTGTCAGTGAGCCAGTTAGCAACCCATCTTGTGACATAGGGATTTATACCTAGTTTAATGAGTTTAGCTATAATCCCAGGATGGGGGATGGTGTTGAAAGCCTTGGCAAGGTCAAGATAGGCTGTGAGGATCACCTTACCCTCATCTACGGCTTTGGTGACTGCCTCAAAGAAGTCAATCAGGTGCTAGCAGGTTGCTACTAACTTCTGTAGCATGTCTGCCCACATAAGCAGTGGTTCAAATCTGGAAATGTATATGTGCAAACTAGTATGGACAGACAAGAGCAGATTAACCAACAAAGAATGATATGGCTAAATTACACTTGTGTGAACAGGAACATCACTACATCCTTTTGATCCTGCAAAATAATTTGTATTGGATAAATGAACATCAAAGGGCATTTTTAGTTTACATCTTGAAGTGTGTTCTTTGTGATACTTGTCGATTAATGTTTCTTGTGGCAGATGCAGTTAATATACAACTCTGTGGAGTGTAGAGCATGTGAGGCTGGAGTTTGAATCTGGTAAGGTATATCTAACAGAGAGGTGTGACTTAACCAAAGCCTGGAGTTATGGCACAGTAACAGGGACACTTTTTATTTAAGAGTTCTCACGCTCCATCTTAGGAGAGCCATAACCATTACAATAGGAATCATTTCAAGTGTATTCTTTAGCACACATCAGATATGCTCCTTTCTGTGGCATCAATGGTTAATGCACCTGTCTCTGAGGTTTAACCTTAGGTATGTGTTCAAGTCTGGAAAGCCTTAACTGCTGAGTATGTCAGGGAATGCTCACAGGCATTATTTAATTCTCCAAAAATACTGACCTGTATTTCATGACTTAATGAAAACATTTATGTAGAGATTTTATTATTTTGAGCACATTATAGAGATTTAAAGGAAAAGATGCCATATTGATCACTTCTTGATGTGTGCCATGCTGAAAAATCTTCACATGTGAGTAGGTCTGTATTATGATACTTACTTATCATTTTGTATTGGGTAGTTGGTGTTATTGTTGTCATTGTTGTGTGTAGGATAATTTTGAATTAGATACACATTGTTAGCACAAAGAACATTAAGAATTCAGTGTTATGAGATAGTTGTTATCATTTGTTCTTCTTTTTCAAAATTAAATGGAATTAGCCTCTGGAAGGTTGGCTTTGCCAATGTCCATACAATGGAGTTGTTGACCTACATGCAAAGGATAATAACATTTGTCCCAGGCCAGTGTATAGTTGTTGTACATGTAATGGCAATCTAGAAGATGTCCCTTTCTAATAAACGTTAATGATTTATGTTACTGTACTCTCATACAGGTATTTAAGGTGTTTAAGAAGGCTCATTTCTGGGCTAAATGTTAGGAACAACATGATGCTATACTGCATTCACGTGTACTTCAATAGACTTTTTTATTTCAACATGTATGGTGTGGCAGTTGCAGCAGGAAGGACACATGTTATAAAATTGGTAGCAGTCCCATGAATGCATCAGACTCAGATAATTATACTGTGACATTTGATACGTGTCCTCAGTAGATGATGTCATAATACCGTAATGCTGGCATGTAAGTTTGGGCTACCTGCGCACCTATGTTATAAACTTACATAAATCATGTATAGCGAAATACATAATGACATTTCTACGCACCAAACCAGTTGTCAAGGGACTGAGCATGCATGATTATGTTGATGCTGGTCAAAGTAACAGTTTTGCATGAGCCATGTCCTTCTGGACTCACTGCATGCATATACAGCATATATGAACAGCCACACTTTCTACCATTTGCAACATGCAGTTTGTGGCAGCAATTTTTTTCAATAATTAATACTATTATTGGAATGATTTTACAAGTGTCCATGATTCTTCTCAGCATTTCACCAATGTTACAGGTGTGTGTAGCCATTACAACTTTATTATTGTTTCCTTCATACGCATAAGGCATTGGAAGACTTACAAGTATTTAACCTGTATGTATGTATGTATGTATGTATGTATGTATGTTCTAGTATCAGTCACCCGGATGTAATTTATTACTTTTGATTACTTGCACAGTATACGCCACAATGGCAGAGTGGGTCCATACACCTACAACACACATGTAGTTAGGCATTCTCAATATAATCATGTGAGTACAACATTTTTCCAGGCATGTATCAGGAAAGGTACAGTGAAAAACATACAGTATATTTTATAACTGTCTAAACTATTGTATATATTACATTCATATACAAACCATGCTTTTCTAAGACAATTTTAACTTTATAATGGCATTTCTATAGGTTCATAGGTAGGTACTGGGCTATCGGCCCAAGGGCCTAAGTAAGCCTAGCCGACAAGGTTCTCTGGCTTATGCCACCCAAGAAAATTATTTTCCTGTGCCTTCCAGAAAATGACAGTAAAAATTAAATTTCTGAAGTGCATAGGGCAACAGCTTTAGAGTTCAGTACAAGTGTTTGAATTATGTACTTCAAGTTGCCCATACCTTGCATTGTGCTGCATGCACATGTTTGTTTACTGGAGTTGCATGTACATGCAACCTGTTGTGTATATTGTGTGCTTGAGCATCTTTGTACTTCAGCATGACTGCTAGCAGGTGTTCAGGTCATGAACAAGTGTTACTGAATGTGTAGCCTTGCTTAGCGGCTTGCATAGCTGATGAGCAGGGCTGCTTATTGCTCTAAAATGAACAGAATATGTAGGCTTAATATGCACATGCATGTTAATGAATCCCTGGGATAGCCTTCACTGCCCAATATCTTAAACCTCCAATAGTGGAAGCCCATGGAATGTACCCTTAAGGACAAATCAGTGTCTCAGCTACATGGCATCTATATCCCCATGACTTTTTACATTTTACTTTAAGTCTTTGTGGGTACATTCAGGGCAATAAAGTCAAACTCCACTAGCTGTAGACCTTCTATATTTTGACCTTTTTTTACCTCACAATGCCACGTGTGTCAAAATATTTACCACTCTTTTTTTTACATTTGGCATTTTGGCATAGTCTTTGTCAGTCATGACTTCTCCTAGCTGATTAATTTCCTTTTATTCTTTGCACTTCAGATAAACAATCTGTAAGGTTGAAATTCTTGCAAAATACATGACAAATTAATTGTGTAGTGAAATAGCTTTGATTCCAACTTGACTTCATAACCTATAAAACACAAATCATATACCATTTAGAACTGGCTTCCTCAGAAGTTCCTGAATGATTTTGAAATTGTGTGATAACATTTGTAAATCAAATTTAGAAGAATAGCAATGCATTAAGAATGCTTTTGCTATCAGATTTGAAAGTAGCCATGAAAATGTAAGGCACGTGGTCATTGCATCCTTCCTTATTCATGCAGTCAGCCTTATATGATAATGCTGTAGTTGGTTGTACAACAGATGTTTGGTTCCTGTCCTGCTAATAACACATAGCCTCTTTGCACTGCATGCCTTATTCTTGATGACATTGGAAAAACGTATTTTCTGTGTGCAGAATGGCAGATGTTTCTAATTGTGCATATATGAACACCATGAATGTGAAGTCATATTAATTTTTTTTAGCTCCCGCACAGAGACACCGCATTCATCATTTCAGAATACAGGAGCTCTGACACTTACACACATATATGTATACATATCATTAAGCTTATCTGTCTTTCATCCTTTCTGTTTTGAAATCTAGAAATTACCTTTACATAAGGTAGAGCCATTTTTATTTTAAATTTTATGCGCAAATCAACCTTTATGTGCTTGTCAACTAAACACAATGCAATATACATATAGATTGATAGATAGATAGATAGATAGATAGATAGATAGATAGATAGATAGATAGATAGATAGACAGACATATGAGCATGTTAGCATGCAAGCATTCATGTCAAGCTTTGAATAAATCACAAGTTCAAAAAAAAAAAACTAACACAAATTCATAAAATGTATATACAATAAGTTTTGTCATCTGCAGTATCAATCCAGTACTTCTGCAAAATGTTACAGCTGGAACAACTGTATAGACTTATAATTGTTCATGTAAACATTTTACTATATATCTGTCTTGGAATTATGTTTGTTTTTTTCATGAGAAATGTAACTGTTGTTTTTCTGAAAACTGTCTGAAATTCACTTGTTAATATAAATATACTGTAGCAGAGCTTTTCTCCTCAGGCCCTCACTGGAAATGGGCTCTGCACAGTCAGACTTTCCTGGTCAGCAAAGACAGACAGACAGACAAACAAATAAATAAATAAATAAGAAAACAAAATACATATCTACAATATTAATTTTGTAGGTTTGGGATATATACAGTTATTTTCATTAATTTTAACTGACTTTTTTGGTTTGAAACCTATTTCTCTGCACCGTTACTAAATTAAAAGACATAGAGAAAAATGATGGTTCTGATACAAAAGAAAAAGAGTTACAGAAAGATATATGACCAAAACAGTGCAAACTCCCAAGGCTATTTTTCTTTCACTGGGGAAAAAAAGACTGTTCTTCTGGTATAAGCTGGCAAAAGCACTGTACTACTTTTCTGCTTTTGTCATCTACAGGTGCTGCTGAGTGAGATAATAACTCCATTTTCTTGAAAGGTTTCTTTGCTATGTTCCTCTGGCTTTTCTGACACTGAGAAGGCTACATAGCCAGAGGAGAGGCTATGGACTAGTTGTTAAAAAGCAGAAGTAGGTCATCACAGCTGTCGAAGACAAAGTGTAACCTGCTGGGCTATTAGTGATGAACAAGAAATATTCCACTGCAGGTGGAAGCTTTAGGACTAATAGCTCTGATGGGAGTCCAAAGTACAGAAACAAAGAACAAGTAAGAACTGTGTGCAGGGGAGGGGACGGGCATTATGGCTGTTTCAGTTCCCAGGTGGCAGGGATAAAGCACCAGCAATTACACATCAGAAATACTCATGTCAAGGGCAGAACATCAAATGAGGAAGCTTTTCACTGATTAATGGGATGCGGCAAATAAAGGATGAGACACAGGGAAGAGAAACTGTTGTTGCGTCCACGTCAACACCCACTGAATTAGGGAAAATGAATGAAATCTCAGTACGTTAAAGTTCCAAAATAAATTCTATATTTCATAGCACATGAATTAATGTGCCACTCTAAGCACAGAGTTATAGGTCTGTAGTACACTGAGATGCATACAGTTGTACCATAAAAAGCAGGGAGCCTTCAACCTTATACAAGCCTCAGGAGCTTGTTTGATTAGTAACTTCTGGAAACTGCAGCATAAAATATTTATGCATTAACGTGACTGCAATATGTGTGTGTAGATATGGTGGATATTACAACAAAAATCAAGAACTCTACAAATGTTGTGATTCAGTGTAAATGTGACACACTATCACATAATTTCGGTCTGAGTCTCTTCTGAACAAATATAATCATGGTCATAGATCCTCTTTGTTCATTTACTTCCGCTTCCTTTCTGATTACAACACTTACTAGTACAAATTATACAGTTATACTTTCTTATGCACTTAGGTTTACAGACTGTTGTTCTGTAATCTGCATTTTAGAAAATGACGTTTACTGGCAATGTACTGCCATCTGATGTACTCATTACTCCCATTAGGGAAACTCTTAATGTCCTAGGCTGCAAGCACACATTTCCTTCGGCAGCTCACAGCTGAGTCTTCCAAGATAATTGGATTACTTCCAGGTCTTTCTTCTTTTGTCAAAGCTATTTGAACATTTTAAACATGAAAGACACACTGAGCACAACATATTTCCAGGTGCAATCTGGAAACAGTAGGAAAAGAATAGAGAAAAAAGATATTCTAAAAATAAATTGCCTGCAATTACAACATCATCCATTCTGAATGGAACTGATAGTGTAAGCTAGTAAAATCACTGTTTAGAAAGTGTAATATTGTCACAATATATGAAAATGTATCCAGTGTCTACAGTAGAAGGAGATAACAGCATTTGGTCTTATATTATCAGTTAGGGCATTATACTTAAAACCATTAAAACTGTATAAGCTATCTGTCCAGAAAAAAAAGACATCATTGGAAGACTAAAGGACGACTGTGTGTTTAAGGAGAGGTTTTGTTATTTTGTTTCTAACCACTTTGTTTAATTATAATCAACTACAAACAACTAGAACAGTTAATTAATCTTAGATCAGTAAATGATTAGCCAGCAAACTCACCATTTTCACACAATGCATAATAACATTTTCAAAATTCTTAACATCAGTCTTGCCGCACAGATAGCACAGTACAATACTGCAATAGAAGCAAATTCTAAGAAATAATCAAAGAAAAACTGTAGTAGACCAGGCACAAAAATTACTTCATAAATGAACCAAAAAGTGAAATGCCTAGGTAGGCAACAACCCCCCCCCAAACAAAAACAGTAACAAAAACACAATGTGTAGGTGCTATAAATTTTATTGATTAAGCACTTTTGTCTCTCAGTTGGAGGCTTCTTCAGAATAAAACCATGTCAACTTGAAATAAATTAAATAGCCACCAAACAAAGATGACTGGGAGAACAATTAAACAAGCTTAAACGTCTGTCAAACAAATCTAGTTTCATTACCACCTCATTATGAATTTATGTAGGAGTAATTCCTTTATCACTCTTGAACATATGACATTTCATCTCCAAAAAGAAATCAGGGCTTGAATAGTGGATGCAGCTGCTTGACTCCATCTGGCCATTTTTGTCTTGATGACATCTCCATAACTGTATACTTAAGTTTATTCTTAGCAGTTATGATTGCTAGAGTTAGAATATTGTGGTGATGTCCTTGGTTCTGACAGAAAACTATAAGCCATACTATTTTATTTTCATCTGATAGCAGTACTGAGGCATTGTATGCTGAGTTTATCTCAGTAGTAAGTAGGGTATAGCCTAGCTGAAGGATTAAAATGTGTTTATATATCGCTAAAGAATGACTATGCGCATTTCAATTAGCATTAATTCATTTGCAATAAAGCATTGAACTCATTGTTTACTACTTTTATGTTCATCTAGAATGGATCTCATCTTACTCTCTCAAAAGCTAATTTAATATGCTGTTTACTAAGGTTTGAATCTTTTCATCAAAGCCTTACAAAGCAATAAAAATAGGCAGTTAATGCAGTTTCATCTCTTCATTCCTTATCCTTTATTTTCATTTCAAATGTTTTGCAACTTCTGTTAACATGTTAGGTCAACACTCTGAAATCCCAGGGCATTCCAATAATGTTTTCACTTTCTCAGTTCTACTTTCTTGCAGACCAAACAGGTCAAGTAAACTTTATTATCAAAAAAATCACAGGAACAGATACCCTACTACAGCTGGTATAGTCTGTATATTAGTTACAAAAAAAAAACATTTTCTGTGTAGTTGTTCATCATCAGATATTACTCTCTTTTTTTAAGTTTTCTAAACTCCAATGCAACATCCCTTGAACTTCCCTCAAACAATGTACTGATGTCTTATATATGAGGTATACATTTACTGTTAGCCTGACATTAGTCAGATAAAATGTTGCAACCATACACTGGAAATTAGTTTTAAAACCTTTATTGCTGAAAATTAGGCACTGACATGCAGAACACAATCTTTACAGATGTCTTTGGCTGGGTTAAAACTTAAAATTTGCCAAAAGTAATTAATGAACATCACTGAGCAAATAGCTGCATAATTAAGCATGCGTAATACTCAGCACTGCATTACATAATCAAATCTGTAATGTATCAGTGATACTGGTACTATATAAATGATATATCACCATTAGATATTTGATAAATACTGTACTATATAAATGATATACCAACAGCTCAGTTGTCTAAATGCATAACTGTTTCACCCATTTCTGCTAGTGAGGATCTTCATGGGCATTTTTTTTTCTGGCAATATGGAAGAAGCAACTATTGCTCTCTCTCTATATATATATATAGAGAGAGAGAGAGAGAGAGACAGTAAATCATGGAAAGTTGGGCATTCAGCACCAGTATCCAATTTGAATATAACTACTGTTTCTCACCCAACTCCATCCCTCAGCCAATCACACAAACAACCACCACCCCGCCCCCCTCATTTGGCCTCATATTACACAATCTACATATAGTACCTCCTCACTCATAAAGTTGCTACAATCCATCCTACGAATATACTATCAGGACCACTACACATTCCACAGGGTTATCTCTATACAGTCCTACCACATCTAACAAACCAAACATTTACTCCCATCAAATAGTTCTAACACTAGCACTTGCCATCACAGCCCATCTAACCTCACCCTACTTGAACAATATTATAATTCCCTACATGTCACCCAACCTCAACCTCATTTCCAACATTCATTAACTACCCCTTACTCATCTCAGCCTCACTCTTTATCCACACCACATATGACCTGCACCACTACAAACTCTTCCATTATCTAAGCAAATCTAGGATATCCCTACAATGTGACTTAGCCTTCTCCAAATACCTACAAACCATTAAAAATATTGCCTCTCACCTGCTATGCAGTGATGATATCAACCCCAACCCACCAGAATTGGCCTAGAACCAATACTAGCCTACTTAAGAGAGAATCTGATAATCTAATAATAAATCATAACATAAGAAGCATCCTTAACAAAACCACAGAGCTCCATGCAACCATAGCATTATACTTACCTGACATCATCTTCCTCACTGAAACATGGCTTAAACCACACATTAAAGACAAATAAGAACTTCACCCTGGTTATAGCATACTATGAATAGACCATACAGCTAAAAGACAAGGTAGAGTCGGTCTCCTATGTCAGAACAACATCAGTGTTGAACTATTTAACATAGAAATCTCTGCATTTAATAATGCAGAGATCCTACTTGCTAAGGTAAGACTAAATACACAAAAACAGCTAAATATCTTAGGATCATATATCCTTCCAGTTGAAAACATCAAAATCCTAGAATCTCTTCTCCAATGGACATCAGAAACCCTCCCCCATGAAACCGTTATACTATGTGACTTTAATATTGATTGGACCTCACTTAAATCACCCCACCCCTCAAATCATATTAACCTTTACAGATTCTCACAGCTTATACAATCCCCTACTAGGGTAGACAAAACTTCAAAAAAAGAATCAATACTAGACTGGATTCTCACCAATCGCCCATCTTTCACCCATAATTTCAGTACACTATCTGATACTCTAAGCATCCACCTCCCAACCTTCTTCATCGGAGACCAAACTAAACTCACTAGAACTAGTTCTCTTAAACACATCAGATACACTAAAAACTTCAGGGCTGATAACCTTAATACAGCCCTTAAAAACTCTAACTGGTCCCCTCTTTTAACACTTCCTTTAGATGAAGCAGTTGAGTATTTCAACACTATATTCTTAGGCCTTCTCAACCAAATTGCTCCACCAAAACAGATCCACACTAAAACCATCTATGCCCCATGGCTTACCAAGAGCACTAGGCAGCTTATGAAGCAAAGGGACAAAGCATGGGACACCTGGCGCAAAAGCAAACTACTCCTAATAGGCAAACATTCTTACAACTGAGAAACACTGTAAAAAAACAAATCAGACTAGACAAAAAAAATACTATAGTAAAATTCAAACTAAGCATAATACCAATCCACAAAAGTTCTGGGCCTCTATAAACAGTATTCTCCAGCCAGGTAAATCACCAACTCCTCATCCAAACATAGACACCACCTCTATAAACACAGCCACCCAATTCAATGAGTTCTTTACCAGCTCTAGATTAAAGCTGTCAACAGACCCACACTCCTCAACTCCCACTATACTATATAACCTATCAAATAATGCTGACTCCTTCACCCTTCAACCTGTACCATTTATTTATTTATTTATTTTACATTTAACAATAGAATCATAAAGTTATTTGTGATTAGAGAGAGATTGCAGTGTTAAATAAATACAAAGATAGTTGAAAGAATTGATACAAGAGCAGAGCCAGAAATTGTTCAGATGTGAAAGAAGTTGTTTCTTAAAAAGGTTATTCCATATTTTGCCAACTGAGTACAACATCTACAGACACCTAACCAAACTTAAATGCACCACTTTAGCAGTAGACAAACTACCTGCTAAATTCCTACAAATAGCCGTCAAAGCCATTTCCTACCCAGTCTCTGTAATCATTAAAAGATCAATCTCAGAACAAAAAGTGCCACTTCTCTGGAAAATTTCCTATATTATACCAATACACAAAGGGGCAACTCCACTAACCTAACAAACTACCACCTTATAGCTATACTTTTCCCACTGGCTAAAATACTGTTAAAATGTATCCACTCCCAGGTCCTAACATATATTCTCCCCAACAATCCTCTTGCCGAAACTCAACACGGATTCTGCCCCAACCATAGCACTATCACTACACTCATCCATTTTAGTTGTTGTTGTTGTCTTTCGGCATTTCCTGGCTAGGAGTCACCACAGCGGAACTCTGGTCCACTAATGATTGGCACTTGATTTTCATGAACGCCGAGGTGCTAGCTCGACGTTCAACCTTCAACGAAGGCACGTCCATTTATGCATGTCTTTTGAATGCCCACCCAACCGCGGGGAGGACATGCAGACTCCACACAGAAGGCACTCCCCACACTCCAGTCAGGAATCGAATGGGAGAACCTCTTGCTGTGAGGCAACAACACTACAGCTGCACCACCGCGGACATTGCACTCATCCATTTTAGTAACCTAGTAAATATGTAATGCAACAACGGCCAACTAGTGTCTGCAGTTTTCCTTGATTTATCAAAGGCATTTGATACAGTCTCCCATACAAAACTAATAACATCACTCTCAGAGGTAAAACTTACTACCCCCACTCTATTATGGTTTCAAGACTATCTCTCCCAATGCCAACAAGCTGTTCAGTGGAAAAACTCCCTTTCCTCCCTACGTCCTGTAAAACTAGGAGTACCCCAAGGATCAATCATAGAACCCCTACTTTTCACTATATTTATAAATAATCTTCACAAAGCCGCCCCTCTAGCAAACCTAGTTAAATACACTGATGACTCCACCTTAATCTGCTGTACCCCCACTCTCCAAAAACTTCAAATCAAGACCCAAATAGCCTTTACATCCATCAAATGCTGGCTTACAAACTCCCAGCTAATATTAAATCCTAAAAAGACCCAATTTATGCTCTTTCACCTTACCAAAGCAGCATCACCTACTCCCCATTCTCTATTTCTGCATCAGATAATAACCCTATCTCCCCCATCACACAAACCAAATTACTAGGGGTCATTGTTGGCAATAATATGAAATTTGACAAACACATAACTCATACAATAACCAAAATCAACAAAAACTAGATGCACTTTACAGATGTAAAAACTTAAAAGGTGGTCTGTACCAGCACTAATAAACACAAAAAATTGGTCTGTGCTGAATGGCTGTGCCTTTCTTTTGGTTAGATGTAAAAACGTCCTAACCAGTAACAGTAACTGTCTTCTCTCTACCTTACTGTACGCTTCTCCTGTCCTGATTAATCTCAACAACAGCGATTTAAACACTCTATCAGTATGCTACAACAAAATAGCAAAATTCACCACAAACTCCTACTGCACCCACCAGTGTCAGGCTCTAAAACAACTTTCCTGGCTGGAACTCCCTAACCCCTTAGCTCTAAACCAGCTTCTTCTAGCTCATCAAATACTGTACCAACCTGACAAAACTCCAGCCTTACAAGATCTAATCACCCTCTACTCCAATAACCGAGAACTTAGATCCACTAGCAAGACATTAATCGCAATCTCCAAAAGCCATTGCAGCTCTGGTGAGTCCCTGTATTCTAGCAACATTTTCAAGACTTGGAACTCCCTACCATTACAAATCAGGTTACAACCTAACAAAACCATAACCAAAAAAACAGCTTATTTTCCACCCTTATTTTCCACCCAAACAACTCCTAGACATGCACCTGCCGAGCACCTGGCTGACATATTCTAACTCCTGTCCCCTATCCACTATTCAACCTCTTTAAAACTCCCACAGATGCACTATATATTATCACACATTACTTATAACTGCCTAGCACCTGGCTGACATATTCTAACTCCTTTCCCCTACTCACTATCCAACCTCCTCTTTAAAACTCCCACAGATGCACTATATATTATCACACGTTACTTGTAACTGCCTAGCACCTGGCTGGCACATTCTAACTCCTTTCCCCTACCCACTATCCAACCTCTTTAAAACTCCCACAGATGCACTATATATTATCACACGTTACTTGTAACTGCCTAGCACCTGGCTGACATATTCTAACTCCTTTCCCCTACCCACTATCCAACCTCCTCTTTAAAACTCCCACAGATGCACTATATATTATCACACGTTACTTGTAACTGCCTAGCACCTGGCTGACATATTCTAACTCCTTTCCCCTACCCACTATCCAACCTCTTTAAAATTCCCACAGATGCACTATATATTATCACATGGGTTGTTATACCCAGCTGATGTCCATTAACAATAGGATGACTGCATAATATCCCAAATAACAAATTAAAACAAAGAGTTAGAAGGTCACACTCATTTAGTTTTTTCTAATTGGATTTTCAGTGTGACCTTCTAACTCTTTGTTTTAATTTGCTATTTTGGATATTGTGCAGTCACCCTATTGATAATAGACATCAGCTGGGTATAACAACCCTGTGTTTCTTATGCTTAGTCAAGCACTCTGCTTATGCTATGCTGACAAGGTCATAACAAGGCCAAAATATGCATATCCATAGCTAGTGGGGTTTGGCTTTATTGGCCTGAAATTGTCCATTAAAACGACTTCAAATGTAAAAGTCATGGGCAATCAGAATCGCCATATAGCTGAAACACCTGATGTTCATAAGGGTCATTTGCATATATCCCATGTGCCTCTGTTACAGTAGGTTTGGGAGATCACTCATTAGAAGTTCTAGCGTTGCTGGAGTTTTCATTTAGTTCTTTCTGATTGGTTTTTCAGTGTGACCTTCTAACTCTTTGTTTTAATCTTTTTTTTTCTGGATATTGCAGTTTATAAGCATCAGTTTTCACGGGAGTTGTTCAATTATATAATATTTTATTTTCCTTGTGAAACATTTTTTGTTTACTCTTGTGGATTTATCATATTCAATGGGTAATATCATTTGCTTAAGCTAGCTGAAGAATTTAAAATGGAAACTCTTTTTTAAAGACTAACAACATATAATGAACAGGATGAACTGCCCTGCATCAGACAAAGACTTTGATGGACATGACTTTTTGTTACATTTGAAGAAAGGGTTATTCTAAGCAGATATATTGCCTCCTGAACAATACATTATGTGTCAGTATGTTATATATTACAAGCTTCTGCCTCTCAGCTAACCTGTCACAGTATCTCTTATCCTCCTCCAGATATTGTCATTAGTCCTTTTTATTTCCTGGATTTGTTGGGTTTTATAATGTATTAATAAAAGGTGCAATAGAATGTACCTAACACGTCTTTTCCAGGCACATACGTTGTTTAAAAAAGTTAGACATGTATTGCTGTAAGTGAGCGTTTCACATGAAATAGATGTGAACACTAAAGTAATTGTGTACTTAAGCAGAGTTGTGACATTTTAAAAATAGTATGTTGAGATATATTATTTTCTGAAAATATTGTACTTTAACCTGTTTATTTGCACTTTCTACTGAAGAGGTTGCATTGTTTGATACTGAGAGTATTTTTTTAATTGGAAGTCTACCTTTTCTTAACATTTAATTTGCCAAAACAATAACACATGTAAGGAGTTTTGTAATTATTGCTTGGCTTGGCATGCAAAAAGTTATCAACTGCTATACCTTAATAACATGAAATACAAGCAAACCTTTGATATTCTATAACATTTTTCCATTGTATTAATACATTTCACCTTTGCAGTTATAATATTTTAGATATTTGCATTACAATCACAAGGTGCAAGGCTAATCTATGATTTTTATCCCTAGCCAGCATGTATTCTTTTAGAATGAGAAGATCAAATCTTAATATAAGAAAGACATTTTGAACTGAACTTATATGGCAATGGTATAATAAAAAAATGTAAACATTAACAAACATCAAGACCTGAAAAATAGTAATATAAAGCTTACAATAAGATAAATTCTTAAGAAGGATAATCCTGTTCATCAAGTAATATTTACATTTATATAAACCCAACCATGCCGTGGTGGTACAGCAGTAGCGTTGTTACCTCACAGCAAGAAGTTCTCCCGTTCGATTCTTGGCTGGGCTTGGGAGTGCCTACTGTGTGGAGTCTGCATGTCCTCCCCACGGTTGGGTAGCGTTCGAAAGATATGCATGTGTAAATCAGCGTGCCTTCGTTGAAGGTTGAGAGTCGAGCTGGCACCTCGGTGTTTCATAAAAATCTACTGCCAATCATTAGTGGACTGGAGTTCCGCTGTGGCGACCCCTTACCGGGAAAAGCCGAAAGACAAACAACAACATATAAACCCAACCATTTGAACAATGGCACCAATTAACAAGTTCCATACTATTCTGATGTAAAGGTAAAACAAGTTAACTAATTTAGTCATGAGTGGCAGGAGTTTAATTAACCAATTTTCTTCCTAAAATCTTCAAAGCCAGGAAACTCATTGCTTCCTGAAAGCTTTTCTACAAAATCTTCTACTGAAAATGCTCTTCGTTAAATTTATGATATCTGATAAATGGTGTGAGTTGCAAAAAATGTAAAATATGAAAGCTCCTTTGTAAACAGTGGGCTATACACTGCTGTTATTATGAAATGTCTGTCTGTAGAGGCTGCTTTTATACTGTATATTTATAAAGGAAAAACTGTATTTTCTTTGCCAAAACATACTAGTGTTATGGTCAAAGAAAAAATATATCTCTCTAAATGTACAAGACAGGTCCAAGATATCAAGGAGGGAATTGGTCATCTGTTCAAGAGCTTTCCAATGATATATGACAAAAAGGGATAGAATACTGTTGCTTTGTGTTATTGACATATCTTTGCAAATTATGCATAAAGTAATTTCAGGTAATACTTATGATTTCTTTTCCTAAAGTGCATTTATATCCCAATTTTTTTTCAAATTACCCACCATGTTTTAATGCCATTTTTATTAACAACCACTGCTTGAATAAATCACCCTCAACATGACAGCACCATACTACTTTTTGCATTGTTAATGCAAAAGTGAAAATATATCCTATTTTTCATAACTTTTTGTAAACACTCTTCAATAACTCCAGCTCTAGTCATCCCATGCTGACCATTTCACTGTCATACTTAACAAATCATGTCAGCTTGTGGATGTCTTAGTTTTCTATATATGTCTATACCAGGACTTAAGAAATCTGATTTTGAAAACAGTGACAAGTATACTCATTTCAGAAGTACAGGAAGGTTTCTTGCAAAGACAAGTATAGTCATACAGGATGCACAGGAACTCTGCTTTCCTGACAACTATACTCTTGTAGAAAACAATGAGTTAAGGTAGTGTATTAAAATTGTTTTATAAAATAATTGGCATTTCACAAATGTGGAAACTCCACAACAGTTGCAGGGGCTCAGGTACAAAAGGGGTGCTATACGAATATTTAAACCAAGTTTTGGTGATTACAGTTTCATATGGATGCACTCCAAATGCAAGAAGACCTCAAGGCATCTCTACAATGGGTCACTTTAAACTTCAGATCCTTCCCTGAAACACTCTACTGAAGTCTTGCTTTGTTATCGGAGAATTAATTCCTCAAAGTGTTACTGAGATGCTGGAAAAAGCCCTTACCTTTTAACTGCAGTGTATGTTCTATAACTCATTGATTATCTTACCTCAGATTCTATCTTCACTCTGGTGCTGGCTTTGTGGTTGCAGCAGTATTTTAGAACTGAACTTTATGCAGTGTTTTTCATTCAAAAAGATTTTATCTGCCTTACCAACTAAGTCATCAAACCAATTTCTTGATCTGATTTTTCTCCCCAACTTGAGTGTTTCTTTCCTTTATGTCTAAATCTACTGTTTTCCAGCTGTGGTTGTTGACCTCCACCCTTCCCAATTCTTCTTTGCTGTTTAATTCCTCATCTGACTAGTTTCTCAGCTTCATGCCTGTTGCGCTGGATAGTTCACTGATTGTTACCATTGCAAACAGGTGCTTGTCCATTTTGTGCCCCTGTGCTACCCCCATTCCCTCACACCCACTGCACTATTTCCTGCATACTTACTGATCGCCACCACTTTCCCTCCTCCAACACAGTCTCACAGGATAGTTATCATTACCCACCTCGAGCCATGCATTCTGCACTTCAGCATTACTCCTGCAGTCCTCCCACTGGTGTTATCTACCTCTCCTTATGATTCTCCTATACCCTACATCTATCCCTTAAAGTTGCACTCCTCTTCTTTTCAATCTTCATTCTTGTACACTTATTCAACACCAAATGCATTTACACTTGTTTACTTATCCTCCCTTCTGTGATATAATACGTCTTCTTTAATTGCAATCTGCTTTTATGTACATTATATGCTAATCTGCAATTGACTGCTCTCCTTCCAGCAATTGAATGCACAACCAGTAAGCTGAATTTGCTTGCCCTTCTTCAGCAATATAACACACCTCCTACTTTTAATCAACAGAATAAATTGCATCAACTGCTAACTAAAAGTCTTCTCACTCTCTTATTACGATGCTCTTCAAAGATTCTTGCTACTCTTTCACTCCTATAATGCTTTTCATGACTTATTTCCCCTTCATACAAAGCTTACGTATCTTCTCCACCAGCCATTTCTTTGATGTATACATTCATACAAATATTCTTTAATTTTCACTCTTGCTGGAGCACTTACATTCACTCTACAGTTTCCATGAATAACATAAAGGATTATGATCAGGTTTGCAATTGTAACTACAGTATAATTGTCAGTGACACAGCAGGTAACAAATTTACCATGTTATGTTGTCCCATCTTGCCTTCATTCTTGCTGTTTGGGTTTGGAGCTGAAACCTCAGCTCTGACTCGGACAAAACTAAAGCTCAAGAGCTTCCACTGGCTCGAGGCTGAGGCCTATCCCATGGTGCTTAGCAGCTATTTCCCAGATCTTATTTGACGCTTGAAGCTTCAGGATTGCCTTCACTGGCTCAGGCTTGAAAAATGTAATATTTTATATATTTTATAATAGTTACTGTCTAATTGTTAGCTGTTTTTACTTACTAGTTCTATAATAATAGCCTTGTGGTATCTTAAGCTTTCTAAACCTTGAAATTTTACCTTTGTGGCTATATTTTTTTGGGCCTTGATATCTCCTCAAGAATCCGTTTAAATTAGAGGATTCCTGCCCTTTTTCTTCCTTCTTTCCTTTTTAGGAGTACTCTATTTAAGTTAGAGGTGCCTCCTCCAGTGGATGAGTTAGTCATTTAACTTAGAGACTTCTCCTCCCTTTCCTTCTCTTTATTAAAATAAAAAATACCTTATTTTAGATACCTGTTTTTTGCTGTTTTTTTCTTTTTATAAAATTTTAGTTTGTTCTAACTTTTATTGAGAATTTTTTTCCTTATAGATTGCATGTGTAAGGAACCTGCTAAGGAACACAAGTCAGGATTTGAGAAGTGTGATTCCTGCACTCAAAAGATGTCCATTACTGATGGATACACTGGTTGTGTGCACTGTCTGGGTCCAACTTGATCTTAAAGACTCCTGCTCCATTTGTCATAGTTTTAGTGCCAGGGTCTTGCAGGAGAGGAGGAATAAGCTTATATTGAGGGGCTTATTAAAAGTGGATGAAGGAAATCAGACCAAAAAATCGGGCAAGACTCAAAAGTCTGCTTCATCGGCTCCAGTGTCTGAGCCAATAAGCAGCACCAAACTTGATGCTTCTTCGGCTCCGAAAGTTGTCAGGCCTGATAAACATTGTTCTCCCTTGGTTCCATCTGTCTCATTGGAACCGTTGTGGACCTGAAAGAGGAGCCAGTCACCATCCTTGGAGTCTGTTCACTCAGTGCCGGTGTCTCCTTTGCTACAGTCGGTGGCAGGTAGCCACAAGTCTTCCAGTCATTCCTCTAGATCCTCCAGTATATTGGATGATGACTTGGAGTAGGTAGTGAAGAGGTTGCTTTGGATCCTGGCCCTAGCACAAATTCTTTTGAGCCCAGCCCATCGGATCTTGGAGCCGAGAATGGTACCTTCTACTATGCAGATTCCTCCTCCAACTTGAATGAGTTTGGAGCCAGAGAGTATGGAAGCCATTGTGCTGGAACCGCCGGAGCCAGTAATCACTACTGATATCTCAGTTCCAACATCTTTTCTGGTTTCCTCCATGCTTTCATCCATTGAGGGACCTGGGGGCCGACACTCCCTGGTCAGCTTCAGGGTGGGAGAGACTCAAGTCGGACCCTTGTCGAAACCGGTTCTCCCACTCGGTGCCTCGGCTCAGATGAGTTTGGCTCCCACATCTGCCTTGGAGCCACCCTCCTTGGTGCCTTAGGAGATCTCCTGGCCTCTCAGGGCTGGAGTCCCTTTTGGCCCAGGACTGCAGTACCTTTGAGGTGATGCAGAGTGTGCTCTCAACTGAGTCTGCCTCACCTTCGGCTCCAGTCTCCCTTCCCCCTAAGGGACCATTGTCCACCTCTTCATTACCTCTCCATCACCCACAGAGTAGAGAGCCAGTGCCCCAGGAAGCCACAATTGGTGGATCCTCCTCTTCTGATACCTCCTCAGAACACCCCCCCCAAGGAGCCAAGGAGGTCCCTCAAAAGAGGAAGTACAAGAGGAAGCACATAGACTCCCCTGAATCTGTCACTTTTGATACCGACTTAGAGGATTCAGAAGGGTCCCCAAGGTCACCCTCTGTGGATGTCTCTTTTTCAGACATCCTAGAGATCCTTAAACAGAGGGGTGTCTGGAAGTCCGTTTAGATTTGTGCTGAAAGTTCTAGGCTCTATGGCAGTGATGCTAACACTACTTCCCATGACATGACTTCACATGAGAATATTGCAGTGGCTACTCTTTGCCCAATGGTCCATGCAGGGGTTACCCATGTCTCACAGAATTTTCATAACTCACTCTTGCAAGAAAGACCTACTTTGGTGGGTTCAGTCCACTCAAGTTACAATGGGCAGACCATGTGTACTTCCTCAACCTATCGCTACAGTAACCATGGAGGTGTCCAAGATAGGGTGGATGGGCATTATCTGGGACAGATGGTCCAAGGAGTTTGGAAAGATCAGAAGTACCATTTGCATATGAATATTCTAGAGATGAGGGCCGTGCTTCTGGTGTTGCAAGCACTTCAGGACTCTTTTCCCACAGAGACTATTGCAATTCAGACAGACAATATGTCGGTGGTATGGTACATCAATAAACAGGGGGAACCAGATCCTACCCTCTATGTCGAGAGGCCCAGAGAGTGTGGCAATGAGTGATATTTTCTCAACACTTTCTGACAGCAACGCATATCCCAGGGAAATCCAACATTACAGCAGACAGGCTAAGCAGAGCGATTCTCATGCCTCACAAGTGGCCCCTCAATCAGGAAGTTGCAAATCAAATTTTTCGCAAATGGGGCCAGCCTTGCTATGACATTTTTGCAACTCCCTTTAATTCCAAATATAGCAACTACTTTACCCTAATCTCCCCTCCGGGAGAGTCACCGAGGGATGCACTGGTTCAAGATTGGCCCCTGGGTCTTCTTTATGCCTTTCCCCATTTCCTTTGATTCCAAAGGTCATACAGAAAGCAAAGTTGTTGAGTCACAGGTTAATTCTCATTGTGCCATACTGGCCTCTCATATTTGGTTCCCCTTCCTTTGGCCCAACCTTCAGGAGGACCCATGGATCTTTTACCCAGTGCCGGATCTTCTGACGCATTAGGCAGGAACGCTCCATCCTGCACTCCACACCCCCAAGCTGACAGCTTGGCTGCTCCACTTCCACTCTTAGCCAGGCTTCCGGAATTGTCCCCTGCAGTTCGAGATGTTCTAGTCTCCTCGCACAAGCAGGGGACTAGGAATCTCTATGCAAGCAAATGGAAGAGGTTCTCTTGTTGGGCTGACAAAAGAGATATAGATCCTTTTACAGCATCTATACCTGTAATCCTGGAATTTCTAAGAGAAATCTTTAATCAAGGGGCAGCAGCAGCCACTATTCAATTTCAATTAGCTGCTATTTGTAATTATCATGTGGGAGAATCAGGATCTAGTCTAATGTCTCATAGACTATGCAAAGCCTTCCTCAAAGGTACTTTTCTGTTAAGATCTCCCTTCAGAGAACCTCCTCCTCCTTGGGACCTCAATCTAGTATTATCATCTTTGAGTCTGCCCCTTTCAAACCAGCATCATCTTGTTCATTAAAATTTTTCTCTTGGAAAACACTTTTCCTGACAGCAATTACTTCAGCCAGGAGAGTATCAGAGTTGGACGCCTTGTCTATCCTCCACCTTACTTGCATAAAGATAGAACTTCCCTTAGAACAAATCCTTCCTTCTTGCTGAAAATCTGTTCTCAAGCCAATTTAAACCAAAATATGGAATTACCAGCGTTTTTTCCATATTATGGCAACAAGGCAGAGTATAATCTCCACCAACTGGATGTGCATAGACAGTTGCATTTTTACTTGCACAGGGCCAAAGAATTTAGAAAGATCAATTGTTTGCTCCTATTCAGAAAATCGAAAATATTTTCCAATCTCAAAAGTTACTTTGTCCAAATGGCTTACTGAAACCATCACATATATCTATGATTCCCACAATAAGGAACCACCACGGAAAATCAAAGGACATTTAACTAAAGCAGTATCTACCTCCATTGTCTTTCAATCTAGACTTCCACTGGATTCAATTTGTGCTGCTGCTACATGGGTTAACCCTCATACCTTTATTACTCATTACAAAGTAGATGTGGCTTCACAGAACAGGGCATCCTTTGGTTCCACTGTCCTGAGGAGTTTATTCTCTTGAGCCACCCAAAAAAAAGGTGCTGGGGAGTCTGTCCCAAACAGCAAGAATGACAGTGAGATGGGACCACATAACATAAAGAAGTTATGTATTCACGATAACATTCCATGTTTGTTGGCCAGTATCTCACCTTCAGTCTTGTGTCCCTCCCAGCCATGCCCCTCCTGGAGTATCTAGAGGAATTTTTCTCAGGAATTGGCAGATAAGGTCTGATTCCCTTCTTGCCTTTTCTTGTTAATCTTTATGACAATATGTTTTCAGGTATTATCCTTTTGTATATTAAACCTATCATAGGAACCTTCTTTCTCAAATGAGATCTGGGGAATAGCTGCTAAGCACCATGGGATAGAACTCAGCCTCAAGCCAGTAGAAATTCTTGAGCTTTAGTATAGTCTGAGTAGGAGCCAAGGTTTTGGCTCCGAACCCAAACAGCAAGACCAAAGGCAAGATACTGGAAAACAAACATGGAACATTATGGTGAGTACATAACTTATTTTTTGGTGCAGAAGGCAGTGGTTTCTATTCCTACACCAGCTAGATTGATTACTGACATTGCAGTGCAACATAATAAGGATGCCGAAATCTTGAGTGTGTCATCTTGTGGATGAGATGTTAAACTGAGGCTTTATCTCCTTGAGTTGATGGTAGATCAAATGAGTGTAAAAGATCCCAAGGCACCTATTGAAAAGAGTAGGGGTCCTTTATTTATATAGAAAAAATAACTCTAATTTACAAGATATTTACATATTTACAAATGTACAACTATATGGATATACAATCTATTTATAGATTCTCATAATTTCCTTTACAATTATACTAAATGTTCATTCTTATTTGTCCCCCACTCCTTTTTCCTTAACCATCATCTGTTTTTACTTAATATTGTTGTTAAAATGCATTTACCTTTAAACATAATTTAATTTTGTCTTTCATTCTATATAACCCATATAACACAAAATAACTTTTTATCTATTCTTTTAACATATGCTTATGACATCCATATTTAATCATATCCATGTTTATTTTAGACACTTTTTTTATATCTTTGAAACAATCGTCTTTACATAGTTTTCTACATAACTTTTTTACTTGTTTACGGGCTGGATTCATGAAGGCTTGCATGGAGTCTAAGAGTAGAGTAAGACTCCAGACAGCCAATATGTCTGCCGAGCGATCCAGGAACAGCTGGTAGGGGCATGCATGAGAGCTCCTAAAACGACTCTTGCACGGACAGTGTTAGGTTATGCAAATTACCGCATTTGCTGCTGAAAGCTATGCAAATGAGGTAAATTTGTGATCCAGGAAACACTAACCTGTCCGAGAAAGAGTAGTGTTATTTGCAGAAATGTTCTCCGTTGGTAACTGAGTACCGTTCTGCAAAAAGCAAAACTAAGCTATGACAGTTCCAAATAAAGGATGCATCCAGTTGAGGAAGCATGCCAATGGCCAAATATAAGGCCATTGGCATTATTATGTGTTGCAAAATAATAAAAACATTTTCCCCCGATCTCTGATGTTTAAGCATAGCGCAGCACTGCGCAAATGTGCAGCTCTCTAAAAACCAGAATTAAAATTCCAAAAATAGGAATTTTATTAAATATACTCATCTGCCATGCAAGTGAATGGCAGGCTGAAGACAACATGTCTACTGAGTAGTGCTTGCTAAGGGGGGAAGCTCAGTTTGAGAGATTTTAACCAAGCATTAGTAGGCAATCCTATGCAAATGAGTATAAGGATAGTGAATCCCAATTTTCCCTGCCATGTGAGCCATGTCCCTAGAGTGTAAGAGTAGGATTATGGGAGTAACAGAGTAGACGATAGGTGACATCATGAGGGGGGTATGTATCAAAGA
The DNA here is from genome assembly GCF_019279795.1 of Protopterus annectens. Lineage (NCBI taxonomy): Eukaryota > Metazoa > Chordata > Ceratodontiformes > Protopteridae > Protopterus > Protopterus annectens. The sequence goes on along the minus strand of NC_056734.1, from coordinate 637,223,822 downwards.
CTGTAAGCTTATTGGAGCAGAGTGGCATGTGTTTGCTGTGAGTTACTCAGGACTGGAAGAGGCGTGTCTACAGTTGTCTGAACTAAAACCCAGAAACTGAAGGTGTATGCCGTGGCTATCACTAAAGTTTCTTGCAAAGATGCTTACACTGTGTGCATGCGTGTGCGTGCCTGTAAACCCGTCTAAGCCTGTGTGTGTGTATGCACCCGTGTAAGCCTGTGTAAGGCTGTCTAAGCCTGTGTGCACGCATGTGCACCCACCTAAGCCTGTGTAAGCCTGTGTGCATGCGTGTGTGCTCATGTGCACGTGTTTGCACTTGTTTGCGTGTCGCTGCCCCCTGTGGAAACAGAAAGGGAAAAGGAAGGAAAAGAAGTAGTAGGAAATTAACCAAGGAGAACTAGCAGACCTGCCATGTGAAATCAATCAGAATCAGCTAATTACACAGGCAGTACACTAGCCCAGCCCAGACCAGCACTTAAAACTCTGCAGACAACATTCCCCCATATTTTTCTCAGAAACACTGCAACACTGCAGTCTACAAAGAGAAGTGAAAACTTAAAAAGCTTAACTGAGACAAAAAAATGTTAGGGGCTGCCATTGCTATTATAAGGTAACACATGCAAGATGCTGAGGGTGGTGCCATTGCAAATGCTACTGAGCAACCCACAGTGAGGAGACGGAGAAGAGTGTACAGACCCAGGGTAACCTACCAGGGGCTACATGAGCTGGAGATAGTGGAGTACTATAGAGTGGACAGAGACCTCCTGTAGCAAATTGTTGAATTGTGCAGGCCATGCCTCACACAAAGAACCAACAGAGGGGAACCCATCCCAGTGGAAACCAAGGTATGTATTGGCCTAAGAATACTATCAACAGGTACCTTCCAGAGACTAACTGGTGACATGATGGGGATTTCATAGGCATCATCATCCAGGGTACTGCACCAATTTCTGAATGCCATGTCAGCATATGTCGGTGATCATATATATTTCCCCAATTCCCATGAGGTATTGGCCAGCAATATGCATCTCTTCCAGCAAATAGCGGAATACCCTGAGTTAGTGGGTGCAATTGACTGCACACACCCACACACACATCAAAGCACCAGCCGGTGAGCGGGGTAGGGCCTACATCAACTGCAACGGCTTCCACTCCATCAACTGCCAGGTCATGTGCGATGCCCAGGGCATAATACTGAATGTGTGTGCTGGCTGCCCTGGAAGCTACCATGATTCCCATATCTGGCATCTGTCACAGCTGTACCAGACATTTGTCAATGAGGACATCCCTGATGGTCACCTAGTGGGGGATGCTGCATACGCACTGGAGCCATGGCTGATGACACCCATCAGAAATGCACACACACCTGAACAAGAACTCCATAATGAGGCACACGCACAAACACGAAATTTAATCGAGCATATGTTCGGTTTGCTCAAGTCACGGTTCCGGTGCCTGGACACATCTGGTGGAGCCTTGCAGTACTCACCAACTACATGTACCCAAATTGTCATGGTATATACCATGCTACACAATATGACCCTGCGAAAACAGCTGCAGCAGGAACAGCATGGGGCAGGGCCACACAGCCCCCCACCATTGCCAAGGCATGCACAGGTACAGCATGACTCAGAGGAGGAACAACCTGAGCCTGCCCCAGTAGGCAGAAGGAGGCATGCTCAGTATGCCTTGGCCATGGCAAAGAGGCAATGCATAGCACATACACTGGCTCAGTAGGAACCCTGAAAATTATACCTCTCTCTGACTCACACATAAAACAAAAGGGGTGCTTAACTTGACACTACCTGTTTCCAAACATGTATAGGGAGTGTAGTTTGTGTATCCGACATAGGTAGCCCTGCAGCACCACCTGAGGCATGATTGCCATGTTTTAAGCAATATGAAGCAGTGCTAAGCAGCATTTACCAATATTTAGTATATGTAAACAAAATTGCCCCTGTTAACTAGCGCAATGTTGAGCAATGTTGGGCAAGATTGGGCAAAGTCGTGCAAAGTGAGGTAAACATGCTCATATTTGCTTTACTGTTCCTTAAACAGTCTAGTCTGCCTAGCATGAAAATAAAGAGCAGTGACAGGGCTTGAACCCAGGATACTGTACACTATAGTCACAGTACTGAACCACTAAGCCATGATAGCATTTCAGTGGCACAGACACAGCAGGACAATTGTACACTAATGCAAACACAAAGAAATGCTGTATCATGCCCCTAAAGAGGCATATGGGTAACCTCCCCCACAGGCCTATGCAGACAGAGAACATCAGGCCAGGCGGTGTGATGTGGGTTGTGTAGGCTATGAAGTCGCAATCTAATATACGTGACATTGGATGCTAGGATCTGTAGCACAGTATTATGCCTCAAGCCAGTACAATAGGCAACAGTATAGACTGAAATGGTGTACCGTACATAGCGGTACAGGCATAGCAAATGTGTATAAGTGTCAGGTGAAACCCTCATCCTATGTACACCCACAGTAACAATCAGGTTTGCCCCCGGGTAGAAATGTACAAAGACTAGCTGTCCCCCCTGTATGTAGAAATGTTGATAAGTCTATGCAAAGTGTCTTATGGAAGCCCTGCAGGCACAGCATGATCTCTGTTGATCTATGACACAAAGGTGAGCCCTGCTGTAAAAATACAACTTGATTTGCCATACACATATAGTATAAATGCCTAAACTGGGAGTGCTCACACACTCCAACAAATGTAGTGGATTTCATTCAGCATCACACAGAAAGGTTATACTGGGCATGCCCACATACTTTAATAAATGAAGCAAATGTCAGGCAGCAACATACTGAAAGTTCATACTGGGCATGCTCACACACTGAGGCTAAATACGGATGTGATAATAAGGGATCTTTGGACAAATGTTGATAGTCATCTCTACTTCCAGAAACACATACACAAAGTGGTCAGAAAATCATGCTATGTGTTCTCACAAACTGCCAAGGTCTGTGCATGTAGGTCAAAGGAGGTTCCCACTACTCAGCGGTCATCAGACCTGTCAGAGAGTACCACAACACACTTGCGATGAATCTGACTAGGCATGTTCAGCAGCCAGAAAGACCACTGAAGTACCTTAACAAGAAGATTACTGGCCTTAAATAGTTGCCACATGCAACAAGACTGAATGTAACCCAATCTGTACTCTGTTGCATACTGTCTACTCAGGAGATCTCTGCCCAACAGTCAGGTCCATGTCATGGCTACACTCAGATCTGTTCTGAGTTACAGCTCAATGGCACTAAATATACAGACCCAACTGATATTGCCAACATCCTGGCAGATAGGATCAGTGTTAACTTTACCCCCCTCTCACCCATGAAAGAGCACATCTCTATAATGGAAGACTGCAAAGTTGCTGTCATCATGGCTGCATAGGTAAATAACACTCTCCAAAGCCAGTATCACAGCAGGCATGGGACCAGATAACATCCCAGGCTGTGTAGCATCTACTTCCCTGAAGTAAAATTTAACATGGAAGGTCTGTGGCTACTGAAGTTTCCAGAGAACTGCAAACTAGGAGCCATAATTGTAAACACTAAAGATGTGGACATCCTACAAAAGGGCCTCACTGAGACAGATGGCTGTTGTCAAAGCCATGGGCTCTAGCTCAATGCCAAAAGATGCATTGTCATCCCCTTTGTTAAAAACTCTGTAGCCAAGAACTACAACATAGATAGTAGTATACTTCACACTGAAAGTGTGACAAGAGACCTTGGGTCACAGGTGGACAGTGGACACAACTGTGATAATCACATTCCCACAGTAGTCAGGAAACCCTCCTATGTGGCACACCACATCACAAAATGTGTCTCGTGCAGAATAGAAGAGGACATTGTTCCCCTCTACTCATCACTCACTAGAACTATACTAGAGTACAACGCCACTTTTGCTATGCACCTCACAAGACAACCACAACAACTGGAAAGCCTGCTGCAGTACTTCACAAAGAGCATTAGCGGCCTGAAATACATGCCATACACAGACCATCTCAAAATGCTCCATCCGTACTCCCTTGCATATCGCCTGCTCAGAGGTGTTCACTGTCTAACATACAAAGCTATGTCAAACACAGAGCTTTTGGACATGCTCCACATAAAACACTCACAATCCCTCTGACCTTCGGACCCAAAACCACGAGTGAAATACAAAAGGAAGGGGTGTACCCATTTACCTTATGGATACCCACACCTTCAGGTTAGTGGCACTGCATGAGGCCTTGGAGACCATGCAAGTGCAACTAACATTGGGCAAAGCTGCTTATCAGATTGTAGCATGCTACAGATCATGTACCTTGTCTCAGGAACCTCAGTCAGTATTCCTGAGAGCAGTGGAAAATACAAAGGTCCTGTCAAACACCATTATATGAGGGGATTACAACTACCCAAACATTGAGTGGGAGAATTACTCGTGCACAGCGTCCTTTGCCCAATGTTTCCTAGAGTTTAAAAACTCTAACACCCTGGAACAGCTGGTCACCACACCCACTAGAGGTAACAACATACTGGACATAATCATCACCAACATGGGGTACCAGTGTTCCACAACAGAGATAAACCCCTCGCTGGTAATATCAGATCATAAAGTAATCATACTGAACATCCACATCCTGCCCCCCCCCCCACTCAGTCAATGAATCCTCTGTGAAGACATATTCCAAAGCAAACTGCACACTTCCCAAGACCAAAGTGGAATGTTCCAAAGACCTCTTGCTATAGGATAATGGTTTACAATCTGCCGAATCATTTACAAGTGCATCCTATGAGATAAATCCAAGATGCACTCCTCCAAAAATAAGACAACAATCAGGTGGTTGTTGCCCATAAATATGCTAGACAAGAGAAGGAGGAAACGAACACATGATAGAGCCAACTTCACTAAAGGAAAGGCATCACTGATCATTATTAGGAAGAAACAATGATCACTCGTAAAATAATCCAAGGACTGTTTCTAAAGACAAATAGCCAAGGAATGTAAGAATAACAACAACAAAGCCTTCGGTAGCTATACCAGACATGTAGGTGTCAACTTCCACATATGCTGTCAGCTACTGAAAAATGGAAAGAAATACACTGAACCAACTTTCATTGCCCACATCCAGGAGGACAAGTTCAGTGTAAACTCCCCCCATCACCCCCAAATGGCCCTGTGTCCATCACAGAAGGATGCTGAGCCCCAGAAGTCATGGACATGGAGGTAAAGACAGCCCTCTCCAAAGCTAAGAACACAGCATCAATGGGACTGGATGGTGTCCCAGGCTGCATCTTACACTAGGCCCAAAAGGAACTACACCCTCACCTACATCCACTGTCCAGACTCAAGCATACCACAGGCTATGTACCCAAAGAATGGCATACACTAACAATCATCCAACTCCACAAAGGGGGTGCCACAACAGAACCTGGAAACCATTGCCTTATACGTCTACTCAGCCTGGTCTGCAAAGCTATTGAACAAATTGCTATGGAACCCATAAACAGAGACATCGGAGACCTCCAGACACTGGACTCTACACATCTTAGCCTTGTTAAAGGCAGATCCTGTCTTCTACACCTAGTTGACTTATTTCAAAAAGTTACCAAGGACATAGATGGAGGTGAAAGTAGTCCACACAGCCCACCTGGACCTCACTAAATATTCTACACCATTCCCCACTCTGTCATCATATGCAAGTGTACCAGCTTGAACATTAACAGCTATGTCACAGGATGGGTGGCCAAGTGGCTCACCGATCAAACACACATGTTCAGAGTTGCGGGTGCTATGTCCGACTCTAATTCAGTCACAAATGACATCCCACAGGTCTTGGTCCTGGGACTCCACCTGTTCAGTAGATAATGCTCAGAGGTACAAGCAAGCTTGGGAGTTGTATGGCTGAACAGGTTTGCAGATGACTGCTAACTGTGGTCTGTAATTGACTCTATGGCTGACACAGACATCCTCCAGAATTGTCTTACAGAGACTGATACCTGGTGTGAAAACAATGCCCTCAAGCTGAATGCCAATGAATGCATAGTCATCCCCTTTGGGTAAAGCAATGTGCACACAAATTACCACATAGTTGGTAATCCAGTATGTATGGAGAAAGTCATTATGGCCCTGGGGACACAGGTAGATAGCAAACTCCCCTTTAATGCTCACATGGCCAAAGTGTTTAGACATTCCTTCTATGTAGCCCACCTAATGTCACCTAATGTAACCCATTTTGTATAGTCTGATGATGTCACCATCCTACAAATATACCTGTTGAAAGACAAGCTCACAGTAATGTGCATAGCGTGTTGTGTAAATGCGTACTCCTGTAGTATCATAAAGTAGCTAGGTATGGGTTTGAATCCTGCATTTGACAAGTGTTTGTGTGTGGACTCCTTGGGAAGGAGCAGCCTTTTTGGAGAGTAGTAAAACACCTTAAAAGTGGTATACTAATCATTGTCAAGTCTGATGATGTCACCATCCTACAAATATACCTGTGGAAAATAGACTTCCCAGTAATGTGTATAACATGATGTGCTAATACACACTCCTCTAGTATCGTGAAGTAGTTAGGTAGGGGTTTGAATCCTGCACTTGATAACTGCCTGTTTGTGTGTAATCACTTTGGAGAAAAGCAATATTTTTGTAGAGGAGTAGAACACCTTAAAAGTGGCATACATATCTATGTAAAGTGTGATGATGTCACCATCCTACAAATATACATGTGGAAAAAAGACCTTCCGGTAATGTGTAAAGCACCTTGTATTAGTGCGTACTCACCTAATATCATGAAGTAGTTAGGTAGGGGGTTGAATTCTGCACTTCACAAGGGTTTGTGTGTAATTACTTTGGAGAGGAACAACCTTTGTGTAGGGTAGTAGAACACCTTACAAGTGGTATACGTATCTTTGTCAAGTCTGATGATGTCACCATCCTACAAATATACCTGTGGAAACAAGACTTCCCAGTAATATGTATAGCGCGTCATGTTAATGCTTACTCTTCTGGTATCATGAAGTAGTTATGTAGGGATTTAAATCCTGCACTTAACAACTGTGTGTGTAATTACCTTGGAGAAGAGTAACCTTTTGGTAGAGTAGTAGAACACCTTACAAGTGGTATACTTATCTTTGTCAAATCTGATGATGTCACCATCCTACAAATATACCTGTGGAAACAAGTCTTCCAAGTAATGTGTATAGTGCATCGTGTTAATGTGTATTCCTCTAGTATCATGAAGTAGTTTTGTAGGGGTTTGAATCCTGCACTTGGTGAGTATGTGTGTGACACTGTTGGTGAATGTGTTGTGGATTTTGCTTTTACTACTGTATGACATATCAGTATGCATTGCACATGTGAGGTAGCTGTGTGGCAAACACATATACGTACATGTTACCTCAAATATTGCATGTGTGGGAACCCTGATTTATCCAAGAACACAGTTGTCATCTTTGCCAGACTGTGCTGCTGCCTTCCAGACCTTAGGTCACATCTGTATGCTTATAACAAGGCCAACCACTGCAGTGATCCATGGCCTAGGTCATCCGTGTCATACACACTCATTACGGTTTCTATTGAATTGTGTGAGTGAGGGTTTATGGCCGAGATATATGTCAGACATGTTCAAACGCAGCAAAGTCTGTCAATGATGACTATTCATTATAGGTGTACAACAACCTTTGTGGATATGCATGCAGACCTCTTATTGCTTATGTGATCCACTGAGGGATTTCAAAATACCTTAGGAAATGTGATTATCAAAGGAGAGATGACGTAACACTAGGTTGCATGTACACATCGGTACCTGTTCATCATGTTGGTGGCTACTACCTATGTGGTACTGTGGGGATACTATGTTCCGTAAAGGTGGATGACTATGCTTAGTTTGGCTTATAGCTTTACAGCATGGGTTTGACAACATGTATATGTCTATATGATACCCTTGTGGAGGATGTGTGTGCCACCTGGAGAATGCATTATAGGCCACAGTATGCATTACCAGACGTGGACGGATATATCCCTGCTGTGATTGCTTGTACCTAAGAGAGCTATATGCCAAACAGGAGTGATCTCAGTAATGGGTGCAGGTGAATACCACTGGTTACTGGCATAGTATAGTACCTGAAGGATCCAAATGTTGCTGTGTGTCCTACATCTGTGTGTCAGTTGTCAAGACATCATCTAACGACTGGTTATGGTCAGGCTGTTGAAGTTATGTCTACTAACAGAATGCAAAACAATGACAGATAGTAACAGTATCACCCACAGCACAGTGTCAAGCCATGTCATACACACATGTGTAATCAGGTTCCGAAATGTGTGTAGTACAATGCATACTGGCCACCAATAGAAACTATGGAGTGTTACTGTGTAATACAGAGCATGTCACCCTGCCCATGTGTCCACTATGCACATACATGCAGACAGTGCACCTCCACCATGTTCACAACTGTACACCTGCAAATCTGTGCTACACACATCCCACACATACTGTCCACTCTCTAACATATGCTGCCAATACTGCACATATCAGCCAAGTGACACATGGGTGGACAATACACTATTGGAACTAACACTGGTGTCAACAACACTACAATGACAATCATAGATTTAATGCATCATGCCTGCTCAGCTACACCTTCAAGCATATCATTACAATCTACTGCTGACAACATGCTAACATTGCTAAACTGCTATAAAGACAACCTGTGCATCAACACCATGGTAGCCTGTTCCTGCATTATTGTTACAGATGACAGCAGGTGGCACAGGTTTCATCATATGCATAGGGTGTGTTGTTGGTTTGCCAGAGGTCTACATTGAGCCATCCAATCGACATGTATGTGTGTGTGAGTGTGTGTGTGTGTGTGTGTGTGCGTGTGTGCGTGTGTGTGTGTGTGTGTGTGTGTGTGTGTGTGTGTGTGTGTGTGTGTGTGTGTGTGTGAGGGGCAAGAATACTGCTATGGGCCAATGTTTATATAATGTGTGTGGGTATGTGTTAGTCCTAGGTGTCTGGATTATGTGTGTGTGTGTCTGCATGCACACAGTTCCACCATGTGGCTGCCATATATGGGTATTTGTGGGACAGCCACAGACTGTACCTGCAATGCTTTACAGATCACAGTCTCTGGCCACGGATACAGTACCTGTGCCTGGCAGGGGTGTTACTGACACTATCAGGAACTAAGCCAGACTGGGTACTATCCCCAGAGGTAGATGGATGTACACTGGACCCAGGTCCCTGCTGAGGCTGTCCAGAGCCACGCGCACGTGGTCTTCTAGGATGTTCTATGGACAGCCCACCCCCAACATTGCTGGGACTGGTTCTGGCACTACAGGAGTGGCTGTGTCTTGAGGGACATCCACGGGAACTGCCAGCTGCTGATATTGCTGGCATATGTCCACTTCGACGACTCAACCATCCCGCACTGTCCTGACACATGGACATGACATTGCGGAGGACATCTAATGTCTCTCCCCAATGTCTATCAGTGACCTCAGTGTAATTACGGATGGCACCAGCTAGATCATGGATACTGTCAATTACGGCGGTGTTATGTGCCCTCTGTGCCCTTAGTCCCTGTCTGGTGTACCGTTCCATACGTGCCTGTGCCTCCATGACAGCCTGGAACATGCGTGAGGTTGTAAGACCTGTGGCACATCTGCCTGTGGCATGAGGAGCAGCAGTGCTCCGATGAGAACCCCTGGACATCTGCCTATGTGGTACTCTTCCAGACATCAGGGTATGGCTGCTGTGTCGGGATGCATGTGCCATGGATATCACACTGCTCTGGCCAATGCCGACTGTATGCTGTCCCTCAGCTAAGGGCATTGGTGATGGATGTATTGGCAGTATGACTGTGTGCATGGATGGTGTGGACACTTGTGTACTGTCGATTGGTGGCCCAACGACAGACCTTGGCAAACATGCCTGTGCCTCAACACACCTATCATCATTATCATTATTTTGCTCAGTGACATCAGTTTCCCTGCTGCAGTGAACCAGCTCAAAGTCAGCACCTGTGAGAGGAAGACAGAAAGCACACTTTATGATCTGTACATTTTGTCAGCGCACATGAACACATGCACACATGCACACATGAACACATGCACACATGCACACATAAACACATGAACACATGAACACATGCACACATGCACACATGAATACATACACACATGCACACATGAACACATGAACACATGCACACATGCACACATGCACACATGCACACATGCACACATGAACACATGCACACATGAACACATGAACACATGCACACAAATGCACTCATCACTAAAACAGACACACACACACACACACACACACACACACACACACACACACACACACACACACACACACCACCAGCAATACAGAACGTACTCAATAGCGGGTGATGGTGGGGTTCAGTATCACAAGGCAAACAGTTATATCAAACGTGTCAGCATGCAGGACGTGTGTTGCTCAACAGCATGCAGTGCGGGTGTACACAGCCCTTTCTAATAACAGTATACATGGCTTTGATGCATATGTGTTGTTGTTCAGTGATTAGCCTCACCCTGGAACGCAATGTGTACATGGACACAACATTGCTGTGTAAGTATTAAAAGCTCTGCAATGTCCTGTGCACCATCACTCACAGGTATACATACCATGCCTGGATGTGTATCTGTGTGTCACATAGATATCCATTTCTGATTAGAGTGTCTGTGTCTTTAGCAGATAAATGTGGACAAAGGTTTAGCACATGCATGCTATGTATACACAGGATGAGTAGTGCATGTATACCTGATGGAATACCATTGCTCAACATAGCCATTGTACAGTGGTTATGTTGAGTGTAGGACATATTGTAGCCATGCCAGTGCCAGCCATGACATGGCATGCTACAACACAACTGCAACATTAAACATCACACATACACAGTGCGTGTCATGTGACATATACACTCAATAGCATTACAAGACATATATGTGTCACTTTGTACAAAAGGTGATTGCTATGCATAGTGTATATCGGTCCATATGTTTGCACACACACAACATTGAGGTGCATAGCAGGTAATGCTATGTGTAGTACTGTGGTCACTGTAACTGGATGGGGTGTAGTGCCATGAGCCATCATCATGCAGCATCATGTGGTCACTCAATGCTACTAATGTGTGCCAGACCAGCAAATACCATGCTGTACCAGAACTGCTGTGCCATGGCTACATTCATCATTTCACAGCCAGTTGTTACATGGGTTTGTATGGTGCCCAATAGGGGGCATTGCCTAACATGAATGTGCTATGTGTTGAAGACTGTCACACAGCTACATGAGAGGCATCTGCCCCTCAGGTATATTATGTGTGCTGTGCGGATGACATTTGGGATACTGGAGTGTGACCTTACAGCGGGTGTCTGAATACACCATGTGTAGCATGTGAACGTGTACTGCGTATGACAAAGTTGTGTATGTTGTGTGCATGTGCATTGCCTCTGCCTAGCCAATGTCCACTACAGTGTTGCCACAATTGTGCTGGATGCTCTGTGTATTGTATGTGTTTTAGACAGCTACCCACGTTACTGGGATGTAAATAGTTTCACAGCAAACATGCACAGCATGCATTATGCGTAGGTGTGTTACGTGTACATGGCCTACAGCTCACCTATGACATGCACATTTAATTAGCAATATTAAATGTAGAACACACTCACCAGCATGGGTCTGCTGCCTTGCTGTCACACCAAAGGGACCAACAAGGATATGGGACAGTTTGTCAGTGGCAACAACTGTGGCCTTGCTACTGTGTGTCTGCAATCTTACAGTAGTACAATGGTTGACAGTCACAGGCCTACAGATTAAATTCCTAATTATTAGTATTGCACAACACTAGGCACCACATCCTCTAACTACACAGTACACATTTCACATGAGCATGCTCTACCAATAGTGGTAACAGTAGTCTACAGCTATGCCATGTTACCTGCATGCTCCATGTCAACTTGCTGGGTGGCTCTGGCCTCCATGATGATACATGTTGCTTGTTGTTGTTGGCCAGGAGCCACCTGGCTCAGGAGCAGCTCCTCCACTATGGTGAGGGGGGGATGGATGGCTACCCCACCACCTGCGGCAAGCTGTTGTCTACGGATATTTGACACATGCTGCCAGACATGTCTAATTAAATCACTGCAGTGATGGCGTACCTGCTCATATGTCCAGTTATGCATGCCTATGTCATTTACCCTACGGACAAGATCTTGCCACAGTGCAGTCCACTCATGCTGGTCCTGGCTGGTTCTGGAGAACAGCAGGGCATAGTGCTGTACCAGGCTTGTTGTTATCTGTTCATCCTCTGCCATGCTGTAGGTGGGGTTACAACGGTGGGCCATTACCCTGGAAGACAATGAAACAATATGTGTGAGCAAGTCATGTGGCACACTTAACATTCTAAAGTACAGATATCAATTAACTGCCATATATAGCAACCTATTGGCTGTCAGACGATACACACTTTCAATACCACATATCAGTGATCAGCCCACAACTGCCTGACAGTGCCTGGCACACTCTATATATCAAACCATGTTTTGCACAGCAACAAAGATAAACCAGTATGTAAGACTATACAACAATACATGGCACACTGTATGTGACACAATGCACCGCCTAGTCACAGGAGGTATATATATCAAGCTAATGCATCAGGAAATATGTATTCCATTGCAATTATTGTAAAGTCCAGTTACAGTATTACCAGTATACCACACTAGTCGTTGATGGCAAACCCCTGCCTAACATATGTGCACATTCATTAATATAGGTGACATACTGCTGTACTAGACTATACATGTTGCTAGATACGCACTTATATCCTGTAACACACATATGACCGAGGCCATGGTACAGGCATACCCACACACACATCAGACATACATATCAGACACAAAGGTATGGCAACCCAGATGACCTTTACCTGTGTACCATACAGTACTGTATATCAGTAGTAACAAAGCCTTATGCCTGAGGTATGTAATCTGTGAGGACTACAGGGAACACACAAAACAGTGGTTCCAAGAAATGTGGACATACACCATACCGTGCTGTGTAGGCATACAGCTTCAGGTAGTACCACAGTTCATACATGAGTTGGATTCACCAGCAGTAACACTCAATAAGCATACATGTACTGCTTTAGCTTACAATGGGACACCCAGTCGACACCAAGGGACTACGTCAGATCATATGGCACACTGCTTTTTCTGCCTAGCAATTGCATACATATCTTTTGCTGGGATCACAGCTAGGACACATAATACCATGACAGAAACAGTTTCCCACTAAGCTATCACACATATACAGAACTCTGACCCATTCACCAACACATTCACCATCACACTCAGTCAACCTCACATAGCAATTATTGCAACAAGTACATGTGGGTGTGTATTGCTTCATAGGTAGGTAATGAGCTATTGGCCCTACGGCCTACAGAAGTCTAGCCATATGCTACCCTGGCCTTTGACACACAGGCAAGTACATTTGACATGACCCTGTCAAGCAGAGCCACAGAGGTGATTCTCGGGTGTATTTCCTATCTCCCATACAATCATCAGGATTATTTATGATGACTGCTAATAAGGAGCTTTGTTTGCTATTGATAGGTGGCTTGTTCCAGAGTATGGGATGTCTCTGAGATAGGAATCTATCCCTCCAGCATGTGCTGTTTATTGAGGTCACAAGGTTAGGTCCCTAGAGTGTGTAGCTCATAGGGATTGTGATCTGTCTACGTGGAGCATGTCCAACAGCTCTGGGTTTGACATAGCTTAGTATGTTAGGCAGAGGTCACCTCTGTGTAGGCAGTATGCGACACAGTCTAGCTGTGGGTTTGTGAGATGGTCTGCATAGGGCATCTGTTTGAGGCCAGTATTACTCTTTGTGAGGTATGTCTATGTCATTTCCAATTGCTGTAGATGTCTTGTAAGGTACATACCGCATGGGACATTGTACTCTATAATGGGCTTTATGTGTGATCAGTAGAGGGGAACACTGACCTATATTTCCCTGGATGACACACCATTTGTGATGATGTGTGCCACATAGACAGATGATATGACTAGTGTGGCACTGTGATTATCAAAGGGGTGACTACTGAACACCTGTGTCCCATGGTCTCTTATCACACCTTCGGTGTTAAGTAGACTACCACCTATGTGGTAGTTCATGGGTACAGAGTTTTTGCAAGAAGGTATGCCAATGCAGTGTCAACATTAAGCTTTAGTCTATGGCTTTGTCATCAGGCATCTGTTGCAGCAAATATGACCCTGTCTCTCTCTAAATATATATATATATATATATATATATATATATATATATATATATATATATATGTATGTATATGTCCCATGGTCTCTTATCACACCTTCAGTGTTAAGTAGACTACCACCTATGTGGTAGTTCATGGGTACAGAGTTTTTGCAAGAAGGTATGCCAATGCAGTGTCAACATTAAACTTTAGTCTATGGCTTTGTCACCAGTCATCTGTTGCAGGAAATATGACCCTGTCTCTTTCTCTCTCTCTCTCTCTAAATATATATATACATATATATATATATATATATATATATATATATATATATATACACACACACACACACACACACACACACACACATACATATAAACATCCATTGGTGTACATGTAGATATACATATAGGCACATATACAGTCCACCTTTCATGGTGGGGATATCAACTATGCAAAGGTTGTGAGGTATGCAGTTATGTCATAATATTGTACAGTGCTGTGCAGAATGCATTGAAGGTGTTCTCAGCTCATGTAGCTTTAGCAGGCCTCACTGGCTGCAACACTGCAAACCTGATAAATCATATCCACAGCGTTTAACCACCACATGTCATATAACAGCACTGTATGCTGTCTTGTTTGCCACACACTACAACCTACATAGAAATATGCACATAACAACCTTCAACAACATATATATGTCCACCCTTCACAAACAGTTGCAGTATGTCCCTTGCTCTATGCACATGTACAGATGCTAATATATCTGACACAGACAGATCTCTCCGTATGTGTGTGCTATACACACACAAGGTTCACACTGTTGTAAGTTTGTGTAGCTCACGGCTGACCTGTTGGGCCTTGCTGCAACATGAACAGGTGTCACATGTGAGGAGACAGTAATATTAGAGGGTGTATATATAGCTGCAAATGCTAGATTAGCATGGCTCCTGGTACAGCTGTTGCCAATGCTAAGCTACACATTAATATTATTATCATGCATTTGTTACTCTGTCACATCCATGTTTATATAACCGTATGCACTACTCCCACAAACAGACATTGTACACACTACTGTACAGAACACAGATAACATGGATCAGATGTTTGACATTTAATGCTGAACTACATATGTCACAGTCATATCCCACTGCACACAGCTACACACTGATTTCTCCATGTCAGTAGTTATGCAGGGCATTTGTGCATAGATATGTACTGCTGCCACATATGGATGATTCAAAATATGTAGAGTACTCTTCATAAACATCTACTATATGCCAGTAAATACATAGCTGTTACATACCTTTCCTTTGTATGTCTTCATATTTGTCGATTTTGTGTGTTTTGTAATAGCTTTTATTTTTATAGCTTATATTTTTTTCAAGATATATATTTTTTTCAATATAATTATTTTTTTCTTTTCAATATATTATTTATTTTTCAATATTATTTTTTTCAATATATTTTTCTTTTCAATATATTTTTTCAATATTTTTTCAATATATTATTTATTTTTCGATATATTTTTCTTTTCAATATATATTTTTTTAATATATATTTTTTTTTTCAATATTTTTTTTCAATATATTCTTTTAGTTTTTTCTTTTTTTTCAATATATTACTTTTTCTTTCAATATATTATTTGTTGATCTTTTTTCTTTTTTCCTGCTGGTGTTGTCTGCGTCCGTCCATCTGTCTCTCTCTCTCTCTCTATCTCTCTCTCTCTCCATCCATACTTAAAATGAAATTATTGCATGTGTGGACAGCAAGTACAGCCTGTTTTTATAGGTATCTGCACATGTGCATGTGATGGCCTCTGCACCAATTGGTGGCCACCATTTGGCAATTGCATGCAACCTGCTGTGTGGTACTTGCAGTACTCACTGTCATAGTAACCCAATACTATAAATTGCTAAGTCAGGTAGGCGTAGCCCTTTTAGCTTTCCAAAGTGGGGACCATGCCTGTTTGCAGTGGACACCGTTGTGTAAGTCAGAAGGTTGGTATACTCCTCATAACTGATGCTAGGGGTGTAGCCAGTGATTTGAATGTTGTACTCAGACCTGAATGTTGCCACTTCCAGTACACAGTTGACAGTGTAGAACTGTACTCACCCCTACGAATGCTAACACAAATTACATGGGAGTATGTGGTTTCTTTTCTACTTATACAATTAGCTGCCACGCATACATAGTTATTGAAATGTTTCCATTTGGCACATGAACTGTTTGGGAACTGCTGTACTGTGGATATTAATGTACTCACTTCTGCACAGTTTGTGCTTTTTCTTTTGTTGACATTATCACAGGATGCTCATGAAAACTGGACAATTCCAGTACTGAGTATGCCTACCTACATCCTTGCTGTACCTTGAACACAGAGGTATTTTGTACATTTGGGTGGGGATTGTCCTGCTATGATACTGTGTGGGGGTTGTAAAGTGCTGCTGTAACATTATTTACTGCTAGAATGTCTGGTTCTGTTATCACAGTCATGTAATGCAATTCCACAACAACTGCTGGTAAAGTTCCACAGAACAGGTTTTGTGTTATGGCATTCCTATCTTTCCTTTACATTCACTTATTCTGATGCATAACATATATATTTCAGCAACAACCTGCTGTATATCTACTGTGGCTTAGTGGTACTTCATGCAGTCTAGTGTGTCCAAGGTCTGGGGTTCAAGACTGACAGTGGTGTTTTATTTTGCTGCTGAGCAGAACAAGGCCCCTCATATGCAGGGTGACTAAGGCACTTTTAAGCAGCTGTAAGCAGGTTTGGTGGGTTTACGCAATGCTTAGCAATACTTAGCTAAGCGCACACTCGCACAAACCTGCAAACTACTGCTTAACAGTGCTTACTCACGCTAACCCCTGCACTCATTTCTTTGAAAGAAAAGAAAATGGGGAGATAGGAAAGTGGTGAAAAAGAGGCACAAAGAGGGAAAGACAGTAGGGAAAACAGCTTGGGATGTGCAGGATGGGTGTAGGGAAGGTCCACAGCTGTCCATTTCTTTAACAGCAACAGCTGTGCATACACTAGTAATTTGGAGAGAAATTTGAAACCTTCCAACCCTGAGGGAGGGGTGAGGACAACAAATTATTTTGTACTGCCAATTGAATTTCAGTTTATGTGTCCAGCGGATATTTGTGTAAAATGGGCAGCTATGTATGGGGCATAATTTTTTTGTGGGAGCAGATTGCCCATTTTTTTTCAGCTGAGAGTGGAATGTGGGGTAGGGGAAGTAGGTATATTTTGGGAGGTAGGCTGGGGAGGTAAACAGGCAAGACAAACAAGATGCATACAGGGGCAGAATATGACACATGGGGTGGGTGAACACCAATGAAGGGGAAGGATGTTTGGAAATCCCAAGCCCATGAGCCCACAGATGGCAACAGTGGAACTGAGATCCCCACCCATGGGCAGTCACCACTGCACCTTCACAACCCGGAGGGTAGTTGTGCTGGGGGCTGCGTAGGAGGGGCAGGCTCACCAGTGAGTCACGCCATTCTTGCCTCGAGCTGGCATAGAGGATCAACGACTGAACGCTTGATCTCCCTACGCACCACAGCCCAGACCGTTCAAAGGGTGATAGGTGGCCCTCCTCTGGCCACGCTTGCATGGGGGGACAAGTCCCATCCCCTGCAGCGCTTCCACCTGAAGGTGGCACTGGACCAACAGAGGAGGAGGTCCCGGGCTAGGCACCGGACCTGCAGGTGCCATCATCAGCTGAGGTGGGACAGGTGGGTCTGCTGGGACCGGCCTTCCCATGCATTCTATATTTAGGAGGATTTAATGACAATATGGGTTAGTAATAGCCAACAGCATTCTAATTTAGTTGTAACAGCAGACAGTAGTATTCCCATTAACCCAACACACCAGAGTTCCAACAGCTGAACAGCAAGCATAACACATGCATATATAGAACAACAGTGGACATTCCAACAGCATGCAGGCTTGATTGGTGGCAACAGGCCACCAAGATTGTGGTATGTGAACAGGGCATATGCATCATAGTAAATGCAGATATTTATGAACCAATAGGACATGTGTCCCAACTAATGTTATGAGATTAGACATACCCATTGAGGTGTGGAATTGCATTGTTTATGCACATACAGTAGGGTGTAAAAAGATACCTCCATTAACAACTTATATATACTTATAAGTTTACACTACATTCCTATTGACTGCAGTTATATATCCCCTACATGTATTATTACACTAGGCAATGTCCGTTAAATTGTGAAATGGGTTTTGCTAGTTCTTGATATACCTGACCTGTATCTGACATACAAACTGTCCTGGATGCAGATGTTATGGCTACATATTTATATATTTCATTTATATTTATATATCTACATATCTGGATGTGTTCAGGTGACATTATCAGGTATATGTTGACAGCCCCCTACATTTGTAGCAGCACACTGACATTTCTGGGGAACACAATAACAAGCTACTCATGTGCCAGATTAACCTGTACATGCCAGCCATGAACCGACAGTTGAGGACTGTATATATGCTTAGCAGCTACTGGCACTCCCTTCATCCACTTTATATGGGCCTACCCATGTGTGGGTTGACTGCGCTTAATACAACAGTACTATTTCTATAATGCAAGGGTACAACAACATATCGAAGAAAGTGACATAGACACACTTCAGGAATTATACATTTATTAATTACATTACACACTTTTCTAGTGGCACTTTCATTTATTTGATATATCAGTGCATGCAGAGGTCTTTTATTCAAGACATATTACACCTTTATTAATGGGTTATACCACCTTTTCACGCTGTCTCACTTATTTTATATAACAGTACATGCAGAGAAGTTATTCAACACTTATTATACCTTTATTAATGGGTTACAACACTCTTTTTCAGGCTCTCTCACTTCTTTAATATGACAACACATGCAGAATAATTACTAACCTGCCTGGTAGCGCAACCTTAGCATCCTATCTGCATAGGCTTGCTGATTCACAGCATGGACACCTGCAGCTGTGAAGTAAATGAAGGGATATTGAGACATACCTATCCATAATATAGACGACAATAGCAATTCTTACATACTTCATTCCATGGCTACATACTCAGTAGTGGGGCATTTTCCATTTCACGGGCCTCCTGTATCCACTGGTTCAGTTGCTCGATGTTGTTCAACGTTGCCTGACGTTGCATTAGTTAGTGCTGTGCACAGCACCGAGCAAACATGTTTTGTTTGTGCTAGTTGGAGTGATGCACAGCTCCGCGCAAAGCCATTGCGCTAGTTAAAGCAGTGCTAAGCTATGAGCAATTATACTTAACTGTGCTTAATACTAGTAAACTTTGCTTAGCAGTGCTTCACATTGCTTATGATGCGTTACTTATGCATTTATCAGTATGCATGACCATTCCACCTTCATATATATATATATATATATATATATATATATATATATATATATATATATATATATATATATATATATATATATATATATATATATATATATATATATATATATATATATATATATAAAATATTGTTCACTACTACATAGGCCATTTCAATGCACTTTACTAACAATTAAAAGGTAAATGCCAGGAGTTATTTTTATGCACAGATTTCCTAGAGAAAATGGGAAGGGATGTGGTGGGACTCGAACCGGGAATGCCACCTCTTTGTGCGAAGGCTTTACCACTACACTATTGTTATTTGGCTTAATTTGCATATAAGTAGTTTATTATCCTCTTCGATGTCTTCACTGCTAACTGTAGCTAGGCAATGGGCAAACCTGCGCTTACACACGCAAATACGGGCAGCTATATCGGGAATAAAAAATAAAATAAAATGGAAAGCTTTACATTTTAAACTTGTACAAGGGTTTAGAATGTGGGGGAGTGTAGTGCTGGGTATGTAGACATTTCAGTGGACTCGCTCATTTCTCTTGACATTAGCTGCTTAGGCACTTGCAGGGGCATGGATATTTCGACTGCTCGCCAGTCTGACACGCCCCCTACAGTCGTGCACGCCACGTGTTAGCCTTAAAGTTGAGTCAGCGTGACCTCATGAATATGCATGATGCTCTGACATCATACTCTTAGACTGCCTTTTCCGAGTAAGACTTAGTCTTAAACGGAGGATTAGTGAATCCCGGCCTACATTTCAGAAACACTTGTTCCATATTTCATCTTTTTGACAATGTAAACATATTCTATCCTTTTTCTTTTTATATGGGATGTTTCC
Source organism: Protopterus annectens (assembly GCF_019279795.1). NCBI lineage: Eukaryota > Metazoa > Chordata > Ceratodontiformes > Protopteridae > Protopterus > Protopterus annectens. The sequence goes on along the minus strand of NC_056734.1, from coordinate 637,203,295 downwards.
TTTTACTGGCAATTTATCTATTACCAGTCTCCTCAAAAAAATCTTGACATTCGACTTCTTGATTGTACTGTTTGGTTCTTATTTTTATAGCTTTAGTTATATTTCATCTGTTAGATTTTCCATTGATTTTACATAGTAATGTTTTATCATTACATTCATATAACCTTCCTTTTTTATCTTTTTCTATATCATCGATTTTTATTTTCCACAAAATATGTTTTCTTGGTAACATTTTATTTCTTCATTTATACGCTCTTTTTCTATTTTACTCTTTTTACCATACCCCAAATTTATCATGTTTATATTTATACAGTTTTACTACTAATCTCTCATTTTTTTTCATTTATCCACTTTAACACTTTGTAGAAATTTAATGCAGCATATACCACTGGGTTAATTAACCCTAAACCTCTTTCTTCATTTACATATAAAACTCATCCTTTTACTGGGTTTAATTTAGCACTTCATATAAATGAAAAAAAAATGTTCACAAGAATTCCTTTGCAAAATATGTTGGCAAAATAAATACACTTGGTAAGTGTGCAATGTTTCCCCATCAGTATCGAATTTATCAAATACACCTTTTTTTTTCTACTGATAATGTAAATGTTATTCAGAACAAAAAAAATGGGAGGGGGTTGTTTTATGTCTTCTATTCTTTTTTCCCATTGAATCCTACTTACATCTATATTCCCAAATGTTATATCTAACACAACAATTTCATTCATTATCTATATAATATACATCCCCTGTCTTTATTACATCACCTAAACCTTTACTTTTTTCTTTATTTAAAGCCATCACAATCACATTTAGGCACTCATTTGTGCAAATTATTACTTCCTTTTTCTGAATTTTATTTTTGCAATTATTATAATGACATATGCATATGTTAACAGAACTGAAATTCTTAACCCTTCAGGTGTTATATAACCCACCACATTCATTTTTTTAATTTATTTCAAATGCTATTACATTTATAACATTTCAATTCACATTTTTTGCAACTCATTGGACATCCCTGTCTTACACCACTCTTCATATGTACCTATTGGCTTAACCAGCCATTTATAAGTATTTTTAGTTTATTATTCCTATATATTGACATAAATAATTTCCTAACTTTCTCACTTATATTATATTCACTCATTATTACCCATAAGATTTCATGTCCAGTTGTGCCAAATACCTTCTTTGGTCTCTTATAATGATTTTCATTTCTTCTTTTCTATTCATAATATCATTCTTAACTTCTCTAACAATCATTATTAATTCTTGACAAACCTTCCTTTTTACAGTATATATGCTATTTTCCATAGTATGTTCCATTTTAGTTTCAAATATATTTTATATTATTTTCATAAAGATTGTATAATTGTTATTATCCAGTACTTGCAGTCTCCAGTGTTTTAATTGTCTTCTATCTTTCTTCTTCATTATGAATGAAGTATTCCACTGCATAATTCTTTTTACATGAAAACTTAATTTAATCTTTCATTCAAAATCTTTTAAAAAACATATTTTTTGACAGTCCCTTAAAGTTATATATATTGCATTTCATATGCTAATCCATCTGGTCCTGGAGCAGAATCTGTATTTACTTGTCCTAATACTTTACCTAGCTTATTTAAAGAAATCTCATTTTCCAACTGTTTACTCTCTTTTTCTGTTAACTTTTTCACTTTCCATGTTTGGTTTGGTTCACTGCATTCTTTTCTTTTAACATCCTTGTACATATTACACTACATTTTTCATAATCTTTTCTTGAGTTCCTTCTATTTCTCCTTTTACAGTTTTCTCTAATTACACTACCATCTTCCTTTACTAATCTGCTTAAATAACTCAATAATCCTCCTCTTCCCTTGTAAAAAACATATTTGCTTATATAACAATTCTCATTTTGTTCTTGATTTTTTCAAATAAAAATTTTTCTTTGTCAAAATAGTTTCTATCATTATGTTCTATATCTTCCAATGCATTGTTATATGTTCTTTTATATTTTCCTTGTTATACATTTCTAACATCATATTGCCACTGTAAGATATATATATATATATATATATATGGAATACATGCATATCGTCGAAAGAAACATTACCAAACAGTACATTTGCCGAACCTATATGCCAAAAATAACATAACCAAACTGACAGAATGCCGAACTGTGTAAATAGGAAATGTAAAATTCAACATTTGAAATCCTTCTGCCACATGAGACAGAACTTAGATATCCACAGTTGCTCAGCCATTACAGATTAACCTGGAAGCTGCCTGTGTATAACAGTGTAAAACTACTGTCCAATGTGAATGCAACAGATACACCGTGCCACCATACATCCTGTTCTGAATCCATGCCATGATCCTACACTTTTTTTTTTACTTTTATAGTTATGCGAATGTGACAGTTCAATGCAGTCATATAGAAAAAACACTTACTGTGAATATGCAGACCACAACTCCACACCTGTGCTCCGTGGCAGAATAAACAACAACTTTCCCCATGTCCCCAACACACTGTGAATTTGAAAGATCAATGCTGGGCCAGTAAACATAGAAATCCTCGTGCCATCATTTCCATCACATTTGTCCTGTAAGCTTTGAAATGCACATTCCTTGATGTCCAGTCTATGTCTCTTAGGTGTACTAGGCAATCCTGGCATGCACTTGGCTTTATGGTCTTCTACATGGTTTTGTTCTAGTTGGATGACATGTAGCACATCCAACAGGAGCAACCGCTGTTTCCCCATCAGGTTCCTTAACTGCCTGTGCCACCCCTCCACTGCGTTCTGTGTCCGGTGATATCCCAAGCCAGTAGTGTCATACTGGTTCCAGAACGCAACCTCAACCAGGGGTGGATGCCTCTCTGCAGTTAAGCCCCTCATGCCATATCGCCGTGGCCAACCAATCAGGTAGTTCTCCTTAAAAAAGACACAGATCTGCTGTCCAAAGTCTGGGAAACACCTTTCAATATCTGCGAATGTCTCGCTCAGATAAGTAGGATTGACAAACGCAAGTGCAGGCAACTGCTTACATAATAAGGCAAAGGCTGCATCTGTTCCGAACTTTTTTACCAGGTGTACCCTCTGTATCTGCCTCCAGATTATTTGGCAGAAGTGGAACTAACAGCCATTAGTGAATGTCTCCGGTAATGCAGCCTGTATTGCATTAATAGCATCCCTCTTGAAGTCTGACATAACCATTCTTGGTCCCAAACACATCCCATGTTTCCCACACAAACCTAATACCATAACCCAGGACTTGGTGTAGCACTCTTCAGTTTTACATGGCAGGATACCATATACTAATGGGACTACCTTCTTACAGACAGACAGGTCCAGTGGACTGTGGATTGTATATACCTGTCTGCACTCCCTGGTACTGATAGGGAATGTACCATCCACCAGTAGGAATTCAGCAGCACACAATAGCCATAGGTTATCCAGCATTGTCAGTATTACTGTTTGGATACCCTGCTCGCCAACTCCCCCATGTTCAATCACAAATGTTCCATACTTCAAAGGTAGCATTTCACTATTCAGGTCCTGCAGGGACTGCAGATCCTGGAACATGGCAACCTTCTTCCTGTGCCTAATCCTAGTCACACTCTCCCTCAGTGCTTTACTATTTGGCAACTCATTTACTACAGCAGTGGATCTACTCGCCAGTACCTCTGATACAATTTTACAAGGGTCCTCTATTGAATTGTGAGCCTTTTTCATATCTGTTAATGGACCTGATACACCTCGGACTATATTGGATCTGGACCATGGAAGTTTGCACTACTTTTACATAGAAAGTGTCCATTGTTTACACATTCTGTAATGCACCTCACCTTGCACTTGTCCCTGATTTTACGTATCCAGCATCAGTAGTGCTTTAAGCAAACACATTTTTCATGATAGTCCTGGTAACCCTCTAGAAACAGTGTGTCTTTCCCCTTCTGGTTTTTAACAGTAGTGTACATCTCTCCTAAGATACTAGGGTTATGGGCAACACTTTCTTACTCAGCCATCTGAAAGTAAACACATATGTACATTACAGTTCTATATGGCTGTACCTGAGTTATTGATCTGTATCATTGCTAAATTGCTTCTGCATACTGATCATGTTCAAAATACCCGCTACATTCATGTCACTGGCCTGTTTAGATGATATGCACATCGGGACGGCTTACTGCTGGGAGCAGGGAAGGATGCTCATTTATGCTAATGTGTGAGTTACGTCACATTTGCATGTGGAATGTCGAACACCACAATGCTGAATGCAGGCAGCTATTCGGCATTTACAGGTTCGATTATTGAAAATTCACAATTTATCAAACTGTGGTTACTGCTTTTGGGTGTTTTAACATCGGCATACTGACGTTTGACCATATGCATGTAATCCTATGTTGTGTGTGTCTTTCGGCTTTTCCCAATTTAGGGTCGCCACAGTGGAACTCCGGTCTGCTAATGATTGGCAGTAGAGTTTTACGTACTGGCTTGCCGGGCCTAATGCACAACCTTCAACGAAGGAACGCCCATTCACGCATGTTGTCACACAATAGACGCTCTAACTGAGAATCGAATGAGCAACGTCTAACTGCGAGGCGACAACACTACCGCAGCACCACCACCACAGACCACAGTAATCATATATATATATATATATATATATATATATATATATATATATATATATATATATATATACATACACACACACATATATTTTCCCTTAAGTATCATCCACCAATCAGACTAATCTTTATATAAATGTATTACTAATCTATTTCCTTCTTTATTCCATGCCTTTTAATTTATCCATTTTGTTCCTTTTCCTGTTTTTATACAGTCTGTTTTCCTTTATCTCTACCCATATTGCAAGATGATTAAAAAATCCTCTTTCAAATCACGCCCCTTCTCCTATAACTAAACTTTCTGTTGCTATAAAATAATCTATTTCAGTTCTAGCCATACCTCTTTTGTAAGTCCATGAATATTTGTCCCAAAGTTTCCAAACTTTGTAACATTTGACTTTGACTAGTAACATAGCATTGAAGCTCCAAAGCAGACATCCAAGCAACTGCTACCCCACAACAATACCCACGTATCACATAGTTCACAAAGTCAGTGTGTCACACAGTCACAGCCTTTAAGGCTAAACAACACACCTAATACACTTGTAATAGGTGACTCTATTGTCAGGCACACTGACGTCCCTCTCACCAGGCTGAACAAGGAGAAGGTCACTGTAAGCTGCTTGCCAGGTGCCAGGATCCACCACATAACACAAGCACTCAGGTCACTCCAAAGCAAGTACAAATATGACTCCATCATTGTCCATGCTGGGGTGAATGACCTGAGACATACATCCCTGGATTACATGAAAAGAGACATAGAGGAGCTCTCTGATCATGAGGCCCAGGCCGGTATGACCCTGACCTTGAGTAGCATCTTACCCTCACCAAGAATGATACCACAGTATAAAGACAAAAATGATCAATTTCAACAATTGGCTAAAGTATTGGTGTCACTCAAAGGGGATCCAGTGTCTGTCAGCCTGGGATGACATGCTTGACAAGCCATGTTGCTTCGCTAGGGACGGCTTGCACCTGTCACCTCTGGGTTTTCAAATACTGGCCAAGGCTCTTGCCACCCCCATAGTGCCTTTTTTAGGCAAGGCTCAAAAGACAAATCCACCTCCTTAGACAGCACAAGGAAAAAGAAGCTAAGGGTAATGCTGCTCAACGCCAGAAGTCTAAACCTCAAGATGCATGCACTCGAGGCTCTCCTCAGTATGGAGAATATCAATATCTGTGCAGTAACAGAAATCTGGTTCAAGGCTCCCGAGAGCACCCCAGCACTACCAGGCTATACCTCATACCATACTTTTCGGCCCCAAAACTTGGACCGAACCACAAGAGGAGGGGGAGTATCCATATTCATCAAAGATACCCATACCTCCAGGCTAGTGGCACTGCACAAAGCATCTGAGACCATCCATGTGCAACTAACAGTGGGCAAAACTGCCTTCCAGTTTGTAGCCTGCTACAGACCACCCTCCCAAATGTAGGAACCCCACTCAGCTTTCCTGAAGACACTGGAGAATATGAAGGTCTCTCCAAACACCATTATATTGGGTGATTTTAACTACCCAAACATAGACTGGGAGCACTACTCAAGCCCCAACAACCTAGCCCAATGATTCCTAGAATTTATAAACTCAAATGCTATGGAACAACTCCCACAAGAGGGGAAAACATATTGGACCTGATCATCACCAACATGGGGACTCTATGTTCCATACCAGAGGTATACCCCTCATTGGTAAGATCTGACCATAAATTAATCACTATGGACATCCATATCCCGTCCCCACCCACAGCAAAGGAAACCACGGTCAAAAACTTCTCAAAAGCAAACTTCCCACTTCTCAAAACCAAGGTGGAATCCTTCAAAGCCCCAGGGCCAGTGGAAAATACGGCCCAAACCGCAGAATCCTTTACAAACGCATTCTACGGATACCTACAGGAATGCATGGATCGTGCTATCCCAAATAAAACCAAGACACACTCCTCCAAAGGCAGGAGACCTGTCTGGAGGACCCCAGCCATAAATAAGCTGTACAACAGAAGGAGGAAGCTACTACATGATAGAGCAAAATCCCTGAAAGGGAAGGCAACTCTGATCAGTACTAGCAAGAAACTATGATCCCTCATAAAATCATCTAAGGCTAGCTTCAAAAGAAAAATTGCACAAGACACTAAAGATAATCACAAGGCTTTCTTTAGTTATGTCAGAAACCTGTGTGGAAACTCCCAGATATGCTCTGAGTTAGTGCAAAATGACAAAAAATACACTGAACCCACAGACATTGCCAACATCCTGGCAGACAGGTTCAGTGCAAACTCCCCCCCCCCAAATGAGCAAATGAATATCCCAACAGAGTGTAGCCTCCCTGACATCACAGATGCACAAGTGAGAGCTGCCCTCTCCCAAAGCAAAAAACACAGCATCAATGGGACCGGACGGTGTCCAAGGCTGCGTTTTACATGAGCTCCAAGAATAACTGAACCCTCACTTAAAATCATTGTTCACTCTCAGCCTTACAACAGGATATGTACCCAAAGAATGGCATACAGCAACAGTAGTCCCACTCCATAAAGGTGGTGCCACAACAGACCCCGGAAACTATCGCCCTATAAGCCTAACTAGCCTGGTCTGCAAAGCTATGGAGTGTATCATCATGAAACTCATAAACAAAGACATTGGGAACCTCCAAACACTGGATCCTACCCAATTTAGCTTTGTTAAGGGCAGATCTTGCCTCTTGAACCTGGTCAATTTCTTTGAAACAGTCACCAAGGCCATAGACGAAGGGAAGGTAGTCAACACAGCCTACCTGGACCTTGCAAAAGCCTTTGACACAATACCCCACTCGGGCATCATAAATAAGCTCACCAGCTTAAATATCAACCCCTATGTCACAAGATGGGTTGCAAACTGGCTTAGGGATAGAGCCCACATGGTCAGAATTGCAGGTGCCATGTCAGACTCTAAACCAGTTACAAGTGGGGTCCAACAAGGCTCAGTCCTGGGACCTGTCTTGTTTGGTATATATTTCTCTGAGGTACAGGCTAACACAGGAGGACTATGGCTGGCAAAGTTTGCAGATGACTGCAAACTGGGGAACATAATCGACTTGCTGGCTGACACAAGCATCCACCAAAAAGGTCTCACAGAGATGGAAAACTGGTGCCAGAGCCATGGCCTAAAGCTAAATGCCAAAAAGTGCATAGTCATCCCCTTTGGGAAAAACAAAGTGCCCACAAATTACACATAGGTGGTAATCCATTAAGTACGGAAGAAGTAATTAGGGATTTGGGGACCCAAGTAGATTGAAATCTCTCCTTTGACAATCACATTGCCAAAGTGGTTAGAAAGACATTCTATATAGCCCACCTTATCATGAAGGGGTTCACATCTAGATCAAGAGAGGTCATTGTGCCCCTCTACTCATCACTCATCAGGCCCATAATTGAATACAATGTCACATTTGGGATGTACCTTACAGGACACCTGCTACAACTAGAAGGACCCCAAAAGTACCTCACCAAGAGGATCAAGGAACTCAAACAGATGCCCTACGCAGTTAGGCTAAAGAAACTCCAGCTCTACTCAGTTGCTTACCGCCTACTCAGAGGCGATCTGTGCCTCATGTATAAAGCCATGCCCAACCCAGAATTAATAGACATGCTCCACCTCAAGAAATCCAAATCCATCAGAACTACAAGCTCCAGTGACTTAAACCTCAGCACAGAAATAAATAGAACATGCTGGAGGGACAGATTCACATCCCAGACGCTCCCCTCACTCTGGAACAAAATCCCAATCCATGTTAGACAGAGCCCCTCAATGACCCTCTTCAAGAAGAATCTTGACGTTTGAATGGGAGATCGTAAATTTACCCCTGGGATCTCTTCTGTGTCACTGCTAGACAGAGGCATGGTAAACTAACCTTAAATGGGCTATCTTCTGTGACCTACTATACAGAAGGAACAAAAAGAAATGGAGCCAGCAATCAGTGACTGGAAATAGTATATTAATTAAATAGCATCACAGCAAATACAAACAGACCGGTTTCGGCTGGTAAATTACACAGCCTTCTTCAGTGTATACAAAAAATTCAAATACATGCTGCTTAAATACTCAATACATGGATCCCATTGGATAAATGCTTATAAATATTCATTAAGACCGGGGGAAAAAAGACCACCCAGTTTAATTATCCACTTTTTTTCTTTACAATTTAAAATGCTATGCCAACCAGTTTTATTTTTGCGATCACCTTGTATAATATCAATTATGATAAACATAAATTTGGCTGTTGGATGGACCAACTGGTATAGAGATACAGTCAACTAATCTAAGAAGGGTGGCGAAAGCCAAACACACTCTGGCTTGGCTTGTAAATGCCCTAGGGCAGATAGCCTAGTATCAACCTATGAACCTATGAACCTAAGTTTAACTTACCAAATCTTATAACTGTTAACATTTTCTTATATCATTTCTTTTCTTTTAACTCACAGTTAAAGTCTCCTGTTATTATACCATTCATATTTATCACTACATAGTCTATAATCTAATTAAATATGCTTTCCCTTTTTTACAACTAGTATAAGTAGATAATGTTATAATTTTATATACTTGTTCTTTCCATTTTAAATCTGCAATGGTTAACCTTTCAATATTTGCTAAAGTTACATCTCATATCTTTACTGTATTTTTACACAGTACAGCTATTCCAGAACATAATTTCCCAAATTCCAGATTATCTTTTATCCCCATAGTTTCTCTGTTTGTAATCATTCTTCATTTATTTATTATTTATTTTATATTTGTTGACCTGGAAAGTTTGACTGGATGCATGTCCATTTTCAGTGGAGGCACAGGGAGAAAAGCTCTACAGTTAAATTTTAAGCAACATATAAGGTGTATAAAGCATTCAAATTTACATAGCACCAAACTTAACACTGACCAGTAACAAAGCATTGAAGCTTAAGATTTAAGATATTTACATAGACTGAATGCATCTTTTACAGTTTTAGGTTGAGGCATTACATAACTGTGAACATTGTTAGTAAAGATTTCATTTCTTTTGCTTTATACAGTTGATGTGTGTGCAAGTTAGCCACAGTAAGGAGTATAGCAACAAAGAGAGCAAAGATTAGGCATAGTAGGGAGTATAGTAGCTTGAGAAGAGATAGAGATGGGAAATTGGATAACAGGTTAAGTAATAAAAGCAGGAGGAGTAAGTAGCTTAAGTAAGAATAGAGGTGTAAAGAGAAAAGTTTAGAGGATAGATAAGGGAGTGTCTTAGCAGTGACATATGGGTATTGACTAAGGGGTTAGAATTAGAGGTGGAACTGGAAGGAAGCTAGAGACGTTGCATTCTTTTGATGATGAAGCTGAAGTCAGAAGGCAAGAGTAATGGGAGAGGGTGGGAGAAGGGGAATTTGTGCCTTCTGATATAATTACATCTACATTGCATATGTTACACCCATCCAAAATCCTATTTTTCTTACTTCACATTCACAGAAAGCAGTACAGAGGTATTAAACTTCTATCACATTGCATGAAAGTTCTGGAGAGGGTGTCTGATAAATGGATACATAGAGTAGTGGAATGTAAGATGGGAGATGAGCAGTTTGGATTCAGATCAGGATGCAGCACAACTGCCACAATATTTGTAGTGAGACATATAGTTGAGAAGAAGCTAGAGATGATGAAAGAGTCCAACTGGGCATTCCTATACTTGGAGAAAGCCTATGACAAGGTCCCAAGAAAGCTGATTTAGGCAGTGGTTCGAAGTCCCAGAAACATTGGTAGAATTAGTGCAGGCTATGTACAAGGACCCAATAACTCAAGTGCAAACAGTGTTCAGCCTCACAGAGAGTTTCCCAGTTGGAGTGGGTGTACACAAGGGTTCAGCTCTCAGCCCATTGTTGTTCATACTGGTGATGGATTACATTAGCAAACAGGTTGGAGGGAACAGATCAACAAAGTTACTGTATGCAGACAATGTGGCACCAGCAACAGATTCTGAGCAAGAACTTCAGCGAAGGATAGGGAAACTGAAGGCACATGGGATGAAACTAAGCACAGACAAGACAGTGGTAATGGCAGCAAATTGGGGAATCAGAAGAAGCTGAGAATTAAGATAGAAGGGAAGACAGTGGAACAGGTAAATAGCTTCAAGTATCTGGGTGGGGTTGTTGAGGAGAAGGGAAGTCTGAATGAAGAGGTCAAAGATAGTATCAGAGAGGTTGCAGCCAACTGGCATAGATTATCAGGTGTAGTCTATGGCAGAAGAATGCCAAAGAAGCTGAGAAGTAAGCTGTACAAGACAGTGATGTGAGTAGTACTACTGCATGGTACAGAAACCTGGAAAATAAAGGCAGAGCAGATGATGAAGCCAGAAGTGATGGAAATGAAGTGCCTGTGAAGGGTTATAGGATGCACAGTGTGGGACAGACGAAGAAATGAGGACATGAGAGCAGAAGCCAAAGTAGCTCCAATTGCAGAAAAGATCAAAGAGAACAGATTACAGTGGTTCAGACACATGCACAGAAAAGCAGAAGACAGTCTGGAAAAGAAGATTTGGAACAGGCAGGAAGAAGTTAAGAGGAAATGAGGACATCTAGAAAAGAGATGGATGGATTGCATGAAAGAAGATCTGCAACAGTCAGGCATGAATGTTGAAGAAGGCAGGAATGCGGCACTGAATTGAGAGAGATGGCAACAGTTAACACAATTCTCTGACCCCATGTAGAACATGGGAAAAAGGGGGCTGATAATGATAATGATGAAGCTGATGATTTACAGAAAGCACTCTAAAATTAATATTTCCCCTTTTCCTTAGATTAATGGTTTCATAGGTTCATAGGTAATTACTAGGCTAGTTTTCTTAACAGGCCATTCTAAGCCTAGCCAATGTCCCTCCTAAAAGTGAGAATCAAACTTTGTACCTTGTGGCTATGAGTCAAATATTTTAACTATTATGCAACTCCCAATCATTAGCTACATATATTCATTTTCATCCATTTGCTTTCTTTTTTCTTTTGTGCTTATTCCTTTCAATTTTCTTTTTCTCTCCTTTACACTTTTACCAATTTAAATGTTTTTTTTCTTTTATTACCTCCCTATTTTTTGTCTTCTTCATCACTTACTTCAGAACCTTCTTTGATGTCCTCTTTATTATTTTTTCTGCATCTAATTTTTCTTCTATGATACTACTTCTAAAATTTCTTCTCTTTGTTCATTTTCTTCTCTTTCTTTTTCTTTTTCCTTACTCTTAATTTTATTTTTGCAATCATCCTTAAATGTCCAATTTGTTACATTTATAACATTTCAATTCACATTTTTTTAAACATGCCATATTTCCCCATAAATATAACATTTTTGTCACAGTTACTTATCAACTGTCCTTCTTTTCCACAAAATAATATGTCTTGGGTTGTCCCCAGTACTTTACAACATCATTATTCCCTTACACATTTATCATGCTCAGTATATGCATAATCATTTATCGGTTTTAACACAATATTACAATCACAGGCACCTTTCTTTACATAAAAATTTCAAATGTTCTTTCAAAGTCTTTCTACATCTGCTTGAAATTGTGCATGAATTTTCTTTTCTGTTTCCCTGTTAAATGCTTTTATCACATAAAGATTCAATGGGTTGCAGTCTTTCTTTTTATCCTATTCTCCAAGAAAAATTTCCATTGAGAAAACAGTCCCAAATATAATGTTACAAAATGTCTCTTTATTAATAAGAATAAATACTCTTACCTCATATGATTTTACACCCAAAGGAGCTATTGAATTGTCTCAAACTCATACCTGTTCATTTCATTGTTTTATTTACTTTGAATCCTTACCATGTACTTCCTTTTTTCATTTTCTTCTGCCTTCTTTTCTGCTACTCCACTTTTGCCTTTTACTTTTTCTGCATATGTTTTGTTTTACATCTCACCATTATTCTTCAATATTGTGTCTGCATCCTCCTTTTGTATTTTTTCCATAATGCACCCCCCAGGAAACATCTCCTTCATTTTCTGGATCACTCTACAACACCATTTATTTAAGAAAATCATCCCACAACCTTCCCATTGTGAGGGTTATAATTATACATCCACCATTTTTGACTTATCCCAATCAAACAAATTTCTTTGAAAATTTTCCTTGGAATCCTGTGCGCATTCTTCAGTCACAATATTTGCTGTCTCCTCTATTTATTTCCCCACTCCATCATCTCCTTCTCTCTCCATCTGCATCTTTATTTATCTGGGCTGCCTATGTACCTGGAATAGAAACAGGAAATGCCCTCCTTCCAAAATTGGTTCCATTAGCAACAATGATGAGTACATGTTTTATTGATATATTACATATAATTTACATATTTAAGTTAGTTAAATCTATTTACAAATTTTCATACATTATAAGTTTTAATTTAAGCATTCCCTCCCCACTCTTTTATCTACAGCCAAAACATCATTTTCTCCAAAATCTTTGTCAAAGTCCATATTCCATTGTATTTAATTTTATTAAGGTTTTCGTTCCATATAGTCCATGAAACATAAAATATTATTCTGTCCATTTTCTTCTCTTCTTCCTGTTGTCATGCACCATAATAACCAAATTCTATTAAGTCCATATTTATTTGCTCAAATTTTAACAAACTTTTCACCCTATTGTATTTGCATATTTTTTTCCACAAATTAACTCTTTCACATTTCAAAAACACATGTTCAGTAGTCCTAAATTCACCACAATTATTACATATTCTATCTTGCGTTTTTGTATGGCATATTTGCCTTAACTGGCAATTTTGTAATAGACAAGCTCCATAAAAAAATCATTGCATTCTTTAATCTTTTTAGAGTTATTATATCTCATTATTATGTCTTTTTTCTTATCTATTTCTAAATCTTTCCATGGATCAATGCAATAAAATTCTTTCATAATACTTAAGTACCATTCCTTTCTATGTTTCACATATATATTTTTTTATTTTCCATAACACAATTTTGTTTTGATACTGTTTCATTTCTTCATTCACAATGCTTTTACTTCTTTTTTAAATTCCATTCCTTCCCACAATTCTCTACCAAGTCTCTAAACATTTCTTGACTTAATGTCTTATATATCTCTTTTCTTCTTTCCTTTCTTTCTTATACATTCTAAAAACACTTTTTTATATTTCTCTTTAAATTAAGCCACCAAAAAGTCCAATTCTCATAACATTTTCTTATATTCATATGATTTTTCCATAATTCCATAAGTTCCTTTTTCGCTTCTAAATTTAAATACTTTTCATTAATTCTCTTTATTCCTTTTCTTTTTATTTTCCTGTACTTTAACCCATATAGCCACATGATCTGAAAATCCAACATACTGAATTCCTTTTTTATAACTTTTAAACTATCAGATATCAAGAAATAATCAATCTATGTCCTAATTTCATTCTTTTTGTAGCTCCAGTGGTTATCCTCTAATACAATTAATTTCCCACTTCTCATAATTTCTTTAATCATTTTAACATCACAATTGCTCTCATGTTTTCTTAAACTACAATTAAAATCACCCACCACCATAATGTCCATATTTACACATACATGTTCAAGAAAATTTTAAACATCCTTTCTCTCTCTCTTTTGTTACATATGCATATAAAGCTATAATTCTATACACATATTTTTTCCATCTCAAGTATATTACTGTAATTCATTCTAGTTCCACTATGTTTACATCTAATATTTGAATGTTTTATTGACATAATATACATATGCCCGAGCATGTTTCTTTTCCCATGTTCCAAACTACCACACCATTCCAAAGTTTTTCAATTTGTGTTCTTTCTTCCTCTGTTAATAATCTGATATCTTCTAAAACAATAATATGTGCATCTAATGAAGCACACCATTGTAATATACCTATTCTCAAGATTTTTCATACTCTTCAAATTTAAAGCTAATAGTGTCGGCTTTTAAGAACAATTAGTATAATAAAATGTTTACCCCTTTCCTTTCTTATTTTCTCTAAGCATTATGTTTTTGAATTTTCTTTTCCTTTTCCTTAACTCTTCCCTAATAAATTATTTTTATTTCTTACTGTGCACCAATCCACTTCTTCCTCAGTTGTCTCCTCTGTTTCTTTTTCCTTGTTATTTTCTTTAACTTCATGTATAACCTCTTTATCAGTTACATCTTTTTGTACATTTTCTTGTATAACACATTCTTCTACCTCTTTATCCTGTTTAACTTAATTTTTCTTTTATTGCACATTCATTTCACATTTTAGCCATGAATGACCAGTATTGCTATATTTTTTTGCACTTTAAATCTCATTTTTTGCATTATGCTGTTTTACCACACAAATAACATCTTTTTATCAAATTCAATGATTAAATGATAATTTTTTTCCACAAAAATCGCACGTTTTGGGTTGAGCCCTGTATTTCACAAAACCCCTATTACCTTGAACTTTAATAATACTAGGTACGTGCATAACATTATCATTTTCCATTTTTAGTATTACTCTACATTCCCATCCCCCAGTACATAGTCCTCTTTCATTATATACATTTGTAGTGTCAATTACTTCTTTACATACAGTTAACAAATGTTCTTTCAGTTCTTTTGCTTAAACTTCAGCTCTAAACTGGATCATTATTCTTTTTTTTGGTTTGTCTGTAAAAAGGTTCCACAATATATTTTGACTATAGATAGATAAATATTTTTCTTTTGTTAATATGCACCCAAAAATGTTCCATGGCCTGCCCAGTTTAAAATATCAAGTCACAAAAAGTCTCTTTAATAATTAAAATGCATGCTCTCACCTCTTTTGCTTTGACACTCAGAGGTGCTATGACAGAGTCCCAAACTTTTTTTTTTCTTTTTTACAGCTCACACATACTGTATACTTCTTTTTTGTTTCTTTTATTTCTTCTTTCTTCTTTGCTCCCTCTCCCACAGTTTGTGCATACAGTTTTGTCACTTGAATGTTTTCTGGCACAGCCTCTTCTTCTCCTTTTTCTTCTTCTATTTTCTCCATGATGTCACTCCATGAAATCATTGCTCCACTTTCTGGTTCACTTTGGTTTACCATTTTTTTCCAAATAGTCAACCTGCAACCCTCCGATTGGAGGGTTATAGTTATGCATTTCTCAGTGGTAACTGTCTCTCCTTCAAACAATCTCCTCTGAAAGTTTTTCTCTGAATCCATCTCTGTTACAGCTACAATCTCCTTTTCTTCCAATATCACTATTTTTTCTGCACCCACAGCATCAGAAAAAAAACTTCTGGTAGTGATTCTACCATTTCAGCTACATTTTCATCAACCTTCACTTCATTTTCAGCCAAAGCTGACTCAGCTATATTTTCTTCCTGTTCCTCCTTGCTGCCTTCATGCCTGGACAGGAAACAGAAAGTCAGGATGTGTAACACAGAAATCCTTCCCCCCAACTACCAAGAGTATGGGAAGTAGAGGAAGTTCCCTGGCCAAATTTCCCCTAGTAGTATAAATACCAGCTGAGGTCTCCCCTGAAAAGAGGCTACTAACCTAATGGGACTAACCTGGTCAGCAAAGGAGATATAAATAAATAAATAAATAAATAAATAAATAAATAAATAATGTGTTCAAGAATGGGTGCCAAGAAATTCACCTCAAGAGTGAGGTGGGAAGATTTTAAGTTGTATGATAAGAAAGACCAGTTGCATTTTCCTCTTGTCCTGTAATTTGCTTTTACTTGATAAAAAATTGGGTAAGATGAATGATCTCTAATAAAAGAAGGAAGAGATTCACATAATTTGGGATCAAGGACTGGAAAAAGTGTGGTCTGTGCACTGAAGCCTAGATTGCTGTGTTTGGAGTAGATGGCATGAGTGATTAAGATTTCTAAGGTTTTATATTGGTGCATCTGTGAATAGCTTGGAGGTTAGTTGGGGAAGATTGAATTTGATAAGTTTAAACAGCTGAGAGGCAAGTAGACAGTTAAAACATTGTTTCACAGACAACCAATTAGCTTTTTCTGTGGTTGTGTAGTGAAAGTGGAGAGATAGATGAATCTGTATGTAGCAGTTGAGATGGTTTGGTGATGGATGCATTTCTTTTAGAGGCTGCAGCAATCAGGAGGAAACCATATTCTAGATGAGCCAGTAAGAAACTTTTACCTATGACATTCCTACAGGGTCAGGAAGGCAAATGAGGAATCCTATTAGCCCAACATAGGAGAGAGTTGATTTTTTTTTTTTTTGTATGTGAAGTCCAGGTGGGAAGGATATTTAGGAAGGAATCTAACTAAATTCCTAGGTATTTGAATGTAATGACATTTTATATAGCATTAGTCAGATGACTGAGGATTTGTAATGATCTATAGATAGAAGTGAACTTTTGTCATGTACCAAAAAGTATTGTTTTTGTTTTAGAGGAGCTGAGCAATAATTATTTATCCCTGACTCATTTAGAAAAGCATGTAAATCAACCTAAAGTTCGAGTACAAGAAAAGAAAGGGGGCAAACAATGGCTGGAGTGAAATAGACTATATTATCTGCATATTGGATGGAGCAGTGGTGCAGCAGTAGCATTGTCGGCTCACAGCAAGAGGTTCTCTTGTTCGATTCTCAGCTGGGGTTCCTTCTGTGTGGAGTCTGCATGTCGTCTCTATGTTCATGTGTGTTTCCTCCGGGTGCTCTGGTTTCCTCCCAAGTTACAAAGACATGCATCTGGAGCATTTCTCCCCGGGCCTCTGCTGAAAATTGGCGTTGTTCCAAGTCGGACTTTTTCAGTTAACAAATGTTAAATAAAAATGTTAAATAAATAAAGCAAGAGAGGAAGATGGGGTAAGTTAAAAGCTAGTCTGTTAATGTAGATAAAAAAGTAGAGGTGCCAAAATCAGTCCTTGGATATCTATTTCTGCAGAGGGATAGAAGGAGAGGTTGTTAAGCAGATATTCACTGAAAAGCGCTGGTTAGAGAATAAGTATTTGAACCAGGGCAGAGTGGCATTTCTGGTGCCAATGAATTTCCCAGTGTTGATCATATTTCATTCATGCACATACACTCAGCAGACCTAGGTATCTCTACTAATGTACTACTGTGGTTTTCCGGTTACCTTTTTCAGCCCAGAGTCATTCTCCTTTCTTCCAATAATTCTTGTTTGTCTGAAATCAAAAGCAAGGGCTTGCTACATGGTTCTGTACTTCGTCCTCTTCTTTTATCACTTTTCATTAATGATCTTCCTTGGGATCTCCCACATATCAACTGCATACTTTACACAAATGATACCGTCTATATCAACAGCAGCTACTGCCACCGCCTTAACAATGAACTCCAAATAGATTTGTATATAATATGGAGATGGCTACACTAAACAAACTTTTCAATCAATGCCCTTAAAGCCTCTGTAATGCTACTTGGCACTTCAAAAGCTGCAATATTCTTCAATCTCTATCAGACATTTTGGACATATAGCTCGTCCTCAAGATGAAATGTAATGGTATCTTGGACTTCTTTTTTACCCTCACCTTTCTTTCACACACACTTTGAGGTTCAAATAAACAAGTTCTTAAAAGTTTCATACAAAGTTTCTAATATCCTTACCCCAAAAGGCAGAAGATCTTTAATCTTAAATGTTCTGAGCTGAAGATTAGAATATGCTCTTCCACTAATAGCATTATGCTCAGGGCACATTTCTTCCCTCCTCCAAACAGCAAAAAAGAAAGTTATGTGATTTATCCACCTGTTTCCTCTCAGGAAGCAGCACTGCTCTAGTCTAGCTAAAAAAATAGGCTTCCTATTAGTTCTAGTTCCACTATTTTTTGAAAATCTTTATCTTCAAAATTGTTCACTTCAGCAAAGGTCATCATTACTCAGCAAGTTGCATATAAGTTCCTCCTACTCACTTCAGAGTTATGACACCATGCAATGACACTGCCCAATTTCAGGTATCATAGTGAGAGTAAAGGAGTAGTATACATTGCCAAGTGTCAAAAATGTCCCGGTTTTTACATCAGGAAGACAGTTAGAGCCCTAAATAACAGGATATACCAACACATCAGGGACATACAGAAGATAGACGAAAGAAATGCCCTGTACAAGCATGTTAAGATACATCATACACACTTTTCCAGGTTTGTGGTCATTGCTCAAGTTAATTTAGGAGTGGGGGGGTCCTTCCAATTTGTTTCTTGAATATAAGGAACTGAAATGTCAGATCAGATGTAATGCTTCAGCGCTCCTGGGTTTGAATGAAGTGATATCTGTATGAAGTGTTTTTAAAACTAAAAGCATCTTTGGCAATATAATGGAGTCCAGTTTTTTATTATACGACCTCAAATGAGGTTTATATGTCGCGAAAAAATATATAAATATGGTCTATGGTATAGTAATGGTTTTTAGCAATTTAAACAGAAGTGTGATAGCTTTGTTTTTTTAAATGGTTTTAATGGAGGGCAATGTTTTGTAAATAAACTTGGGGCAAAGGGCTTTTTAATCAACAGTGTCATGTGACAGAAGGTGGGCATATATAAATTGTGATTTGTATGAAACTGGTTAATGTTTATTCAATAAAGGTGTTGGAGTTTATCTCCGGTCTCCTCCTTTGTTGGTTTTCCATAGTATTCAAATACCATTCTTTCCTAAGTTTTTCAACCATATTCGGTTTTATTTTCCATAAAAACATTTTGTTTTGATATCTCTTTATGGTTTATTATCAAAATATAGAATTGCAGTTCTGCGAACATGGGAATGCCAAGTGTGCATTTGACTGATTCTTGTATTGTCCAACTCCAATTAAATGAGTGTCCTTTAGCAAATGCCACTGTGCACTCACTAATATGAGTTCACCTTTATGACTATGAATCACATTGCAGTGCAAATTGAGAAATGTACCCTTTTCCTCACCATAGTGCGATCTTGGAGTTAGAATATGTAATTCACAGAGGTCGAGGGAGCACATTCCTCCACATGGATTGGTACAGGTTGGATTATCTCATGCAAAAACATTAATTACAGTGGTTTGCAGGAACTGTACTGTGTGCATTCATACTGCTGGAAAGTAGGTAGGTAAGTGGAAGCAGGAAAGAAAATTGAGGATGTCAAAAATGATGAATTCGATATCATTGGTATGTAGTTTTGATCCTATTAGTTAATTAATATGTAGATTGTTGACATTTAGCCTTGATATTTTGACCAAATGTGTTATGATGTTTGGAATTTTGATAGTAAACCATCCTTTATATCTTCATCCCTACAACCTTTCAATCTTTTCCTTATCCCCATTTTTCCCCAAAACGTATATTTATCATATAAAATGTATTCCATTAGATTCCTATTCTCTTTTTTTATAACTTACTAAGGCCTTATACAAATTCAATGAAGCCACATGAACAACTAGGTTTATTAACCTCTGAACAAAAATGCGGAAAGAGTCCAAAAGCACACCAAACAAAGGTTAACGTATTTTATTAGTAACGTTTTCGCTTCTGTTTAACAGGAGCTTCATCAGACAAATACAAACGGCGCCTAAGGTGCTTTTTAATAGCAACCAGCCTGGCTGGTTGCTATTAAAAAGTGCCTTAGGCACCGTTTGTATTTGTCTGATGAAGCTCCTGTTAAACAGAAGCGAAAACGTTACTAATAAAATACGTTAACCTTTGTCTGGTGTGCTTTTGGACTATTTCCGCATTTTTGTTCAGTGGTTTTCAATTCTTTTTGGGCTTTACAGGTTTATTAACCTCAACCCTTCTTCTTTTTCCTGCACATACAAAATTCCCCTTCTAATTGGGTTTAATCTAGACCCCCATATTAAAGAAAATAAAATGGACATTAACTCTTTTTTATAATTTGTCGGTATCATGTAAATACTGGCTACATATGCTAACCTGCCTAATAAAATAGAATTTATCAAATACACTTTGTCCTTGATGACAACTTAAATGACTTCGAAAACATGCATATATCTCATTTCCTGAAGAATTGTCTACCATTGTTTTTTCTTATGGTCACTTGATCCAAATACTATTCCTAATATATCTATATTCTCAACATTGAACTGTGTTATCTCCTATATTCTCCATGAAGCCAAAACCTTTACTTTTTTCCTTATTTATACTTAAGTCAAGTATCTTTAAAAATTTTGTTAACTTTCTGATTTTCTCTTCCACCAATGATTTGTTCTTAGTGATTAACACTATGTCATCTGCATATGTATATATTATTGGTAATTGTATTTCATCCTTTATCTTATATCCTGCCATATTTGATATTCTGTTGATGTTATTAACAATTACATTTGTAACTAATGAGAAAATAATACTGCTTGCTGGGCATCCCTGCCTTATTCCACGCCCTATTTTAATTTCTTCACTTAACCATCCACTTACAATTATTCTTACATTATTTCTTTCATATGCAGACTTAATCACTTTTATTATCCTATCACTTATAAGTCCTTAACACATCCCATAAGTATTCATATTGTATTTTATAAAATGCCTTACTTAAATCTCCTATCATAATTTTAGCTTCCACCTTTTATATTTCCAATAACATCTATTACTTCTTTTACTATCTATAATAGATCCTGACTTCCTTTCCCCTTTCTACTAAACTTATTTGATCAAGCAACTTATCTACTTTGTCTGTTACTTTTAGTTATGACTCTCATAAACATCTTATAGTCTGTATTATGTAATAGTATTGGTCTGTGGTTCCATTCACTCATAACCTGATTCCTAATTTCTTCCAAAAGGTCAGATGGATACCCCCTATTCAGGAACAGTCGTTCCATTCTTTCATGGAATATATTAACCAAGTGTGTGATTATTTTAAATTCACAGGTAATGGTAATTTAAACAAGATTTCCTATTTAGATGTTCAACTTTCTAGGGATTCTGAAAGTAATAAATTTAAATCTAGAATTTTTGAAACCTACATTTTCTAATGATTATTTGGAATACTCCAGTAACCACCCCCCATATATTAAACAAAATATTGTTAAAGGACAAATGGTGAGGGTGGTAAGGATGTGTTCCAAGATGGAATATGCAGAAGAAGAAACCAGATTGGTAATGGACATGTTCCTGAATAGGGGGTATCCATCGGACCTTTTGGAAGAAATTAGGAATCAGGTTATGAGTGAATGGAACCACAGATATATTCCCTTATTGGGAATGGGTGGGGAAGTCATGAAAAGAGATCCTAAAGATTTGAAGGACTTTACCCAGGCTATGGTTCTTACCTATGGGGAAACATCCGAAGAAGTAAAGATTATTAAGAATAATTGGGTCATGTTCAACGGGAATAAGGAAGTACTGGGAATATTGGGTACTGAACCCTTATTTACTTATAAAGAAACAAAAATGTAAAGAATATTCTGGAACATAGTTACCAAGGAAAGAAAAGAAAGGAAGGGACACATAACCAAGGAAAGAAAAGAAAGGAAGGGACACATAAATGTGGGGCCTGTGAACAATGTAAATACATTTTGGAGACCCCCAAGGTGAGATTGGGCCCCTTTAGGATTGAGGTAAATATGGTTTCAAGCTCCTGCTCTACAACTGGTTTAGTTTATTTAGCTCTTTGTACAGTTTGCCTATGTTTTTACATTGGAAAAACAGAAAGAAGGTTGAACCGTAGGATTTATGAACACTGTTACAGTGTTACAAAAATGGACGAGAAAAATGCTTTATACAAACATATCAAAAGTAATCCTACTCATGGTTTCAAGTTTGGTATTTTGGAAATAGTTAGTAAGGATCCTAGAGGGGGGGATTGGACCAATAAGTTGCTTAGGGCAGAAACTAGGTGGCAACTTATGGTCAATGCATGTGAATGTCCGGGCATCAACGATACCATTAGTATCAAACCTGAGTTGAGATACAGAGCTAATAGAATAAAATAACTGGTATATGTACTTCAAGTACAATATTTTATTGATTCAACCCTTTGCACTTTTAAGTTTTATATTTTCAACCTCATTGTTATGTTTTTTTAATGCGTTATCAAATGATTCAACAGTATTTAAATGATGTATATACATAAGTTATGTATATTGTGTTCCTGTAGCTTTAAATGGTTCATTAATTGGTCAATTGACTGATTTTAAAGGTATAAAAGCTGAGTGATTTTAGATACCCACTGTTCTGAGGAAGTCTATTTGACGAAATCGCTTGACCTTTTGTTGTTTTATGTAATAAAGTGTGTTAAAGACCGGTGGTATTTTTTTATACCAGTTGGTTTCCTTTGATTGTACGGGGACTAGTTATCGGCTTGGAAGTGGGTTTTTTTTTTTTTTTTTTTGGTCCTTGGTGTATTTGCTGCTTTCCCACCAGTGGTTCATTATACATATAATATTCAATACCATCCAGTCCAGTAGCTGTATCCATATTGATACCCTGCAATGTTTCATTTAGCTCTTTCACATTTATATTGTTTCTCCAAATTCTCATTAACCAATTCATTTTGTGTTTTAACTAACCATTTCTGAGTCACTTTTGTTTCTTTCTTTACAAAACACTGTCCTATATGTTTTTAATTACCTCAAATGTTCCATCTTGCGTGATCATTTTTCTCCTTCATTATTCTTTTATTCTCTTTTAATATTTTTTTCAAGTAGGGTACTACCACTTCTTTTCTTCCTTGCAAACAATATCTTTGTTTATATCGCAATCTCCTAATCTTCTCCTGATTTATGTCATATATTTATTTTTCTTTCTCATAGAAAGCACTCTTATCCTTCATTATTTCTTTGAACACTTCTTAACTCAAATGTCTATATTTTAATTTCTCTATTCTTCTCTCTTCCTCTTGACACTCCAAAAATGTTTTATGTTTTTCCTTAAAACTTATCCACCAACTTGTCAAATTTTCATAAAGTATTCTCATACCTATATAATCCTATCATAATCTGTTTATCTCTTTCTTTCCATGTTTATTTAAGTATTTTTCATTAAGCATCTTAACACCTGTGCCTATGTTTATGTATCCTTTTTTCTCATGTATATAGCTGGGTCTACTTCGAATGACCGAAGCGCCACATTACTGACACCCGGAAGACCGAGACGGAACGACCGAAGAGGTAGGTTACCGAAAACACGATATCCCGACAGCTGAGAGACCAACAACGGCAGCGTGTGAGCGCGATACGGTAAGTGTGCGAAAGTGAAAGATTTAGGATTGGGGAGTGGACAGGTAAGTGTACGATAGTGAGGGATTTTAGGTTAGGGTGTGGGAAAGGTGAGTGTGCGGTAGTGTCGGACTAAGGGTTCCGGTGAGGTGAGTGTGTGGAAGTGACGTAGAGCAGTGTAGGGAAGGGTTAAGTGTGTCAGGGTTGTATGCGGGTGGAGTGAGTGTGCGATAGTGACGGGCTGAATGTTTTAGGGTGGGTTAAGTGAGTTAGGGTTAGGGTGCAGGTAGGGTAAGTGTGCGATAGTGACGATGTTGAGGTTTAGGGGTGTGTTAAGTGAGTTAGGGTTAGGGTGCGGGTTGGGTAAGTGTGCAGTAGTGTCGGACATTAGGGTTAGGGTTTAGGTTAAGGTTAGTGGATATGTTGTTGTGTGCAATGTGTAGTTGACGTTTTTTGTGTCGGTGTTGTGGTGTTCGGTTTGTTGAGTTGTTGGTGTGGTGTGTTTTCGGTTGTTTGGGGTCGGTAACTTGTGTGTCGGTGAATCGGACGTTTGGTGATAGAAAGTAGACCCATATAGCTACATGGTCTGAAAATCCTGTCTTGTGTTCCTTTTTGCAGAATTTTTAAACTATCCAGTACTAAAAAGTAGTCAGGTTTCATTTTGATTTCAATTCTTCTGTAAGTCCAGTTTTGTTATATTACATGTATAGCTTTCCATATTTAATTATCTCATATATCATTTAAATATCACTATCATTTTTCTTTCATATTCTTAAATTGCAATTAAAATCCCCCACTAATATTATATCTATATTAACACCTACATAATTTAGAATTTTTAAAACATTATCTCTTTCTTTCTTTGTAACATATGCAAATATTGCAATAATTCTTTAAACATTTGTTTTCTATCTTATATCTGTTACTGTTAATCTTCCCAGTTCAACTATTGCAATGTCTAATATTTTAATGTTTTCTTAACATAATATTCCTATTCCTGAACATGTATCTTTTCCCATAGTTCAGATAATTGATTAACCCCATAACATTTCTCTTTGTAATCTTTCCTCTTCTGTCAAGACTCTGTTTTTTTCTAATATAATTATATGCTAATTAATTAAAGCACAACTTTCTAAAATACATATTCTTCTTGTAATGTTCTTCATGCTATTAACATTTAAAGCTAAAATCTTCAGCCTTTAAATGAAATTAATATTATTCCTTTCTCATCCTGTACCTTTTATTATTCTATTTGACAATTACACTTCTAAATTTTCTATCCTCTCTTTCACCCTTTTCCCTATGGACTTTATCTTTCTTCTCACTGCTTGACAATTTACATATTCCTCTTCACTCATATCAAGCACCTCCTCTTCCCTTTCTCCTTCCCCATCTTTTCTCTCTATTATTATATCTTTATTTCTTTCCTGTGTACTAACCTATTTTTCTTGTTCTTATTCCATATTTGTATCATATACTGGATCCTTTATCCCTTCTTTTTCTATAAATTCTGCATTTTCTTCACAATCCACCCATATATGTCCAGTTTTTCACATTTTTTACATTTCATGTCACATTTTTTGTTTCATGCCCTGTTTTACCACAAATAAAACATTTTCATTTGTCACATTCATTTATCAAGTGATCATTTATTCTACAGAAAAAGCATGTTTTTGGCTATCTTCTATATTTAACAAACCCTCTGGTAATGTTCACACTAGGTATATGCACATTTTCTCTTTCCATTTTCAAAATAACCCCAAATTCCTATACCAACTCCATAAACCTGTTGCATCATATATTTTTGTTATGAACATAACATCTTTGCATATAGTCTTTAAATATTCTTTCAATTCGTCTTTTTCAACTTTCATTCTAAACTGTATCATGACTCTTTTTTTTTTTGTTTGTTTCTCTATGAAATGCCTGTACTATATATTCAGTCCAAGGATTACATTTCTTTTTTGTTTTGTTCATATCATTCTAAAAAGAAATTCCATGACTGAAATGTCTCAAAAATATATCACAATACATTTCTTTATTGATAAGATTAAAGGCTCTTACCTCCTTGGATGAAACAACCAATGGTGCAATTACTGTGTGCCATACTTCATACCTGTCAAGTCCTTCCTCTTGTTTACTGCTTACTCTTTTGACAAATTTCTTCTTCACTTCCCTCAAATCTTTGATTCTTTTTTTTCCTCTTTCACTGTCTCTGCATATGACTTCTTTCTTGTAAAATCCTCAGCAACCTCTTCTGTTTGTATCTTTTCCATCATCTCACCCCATGACACTGCTACTTTGCTCTCTGGTTCACTCTGATTAATCATTTCTTTTATACAAACATCCCACAGCCTTCCAAAATCAAAGGGCTGTAATAATATGTCCCAGTTGACTCTTTTCATCTCCCTTGAACAACTTTTCCTGGAATATACCTTCCAAATCTGGAACCGCATCAGCCACAACCTTCCATTCCTTCATCTCATTCATTGCTCCCTTCTCCTCCAGCATGAATGACCTCTCCACTTCTTCCATATCACTTATTTGCCTTTCCTGTAAAGGTTCCATCATGACCATATTTGTTTTCTCCTTCTCCACACCTGTATTCTCTTCAAACACACTTGACATACTTCCTCCTGTTTCTCTGAGCTGCCTATGTGCCTGGAACAGAAACATGAAGTAAGACATGCCACACACAAATGTGTCCCCCCATGGAAAAGAGTAGGGGAATTCTCCTGGTGTCCTGGCCAAATTTCCTTTAGTAGTAAAAAGAGGACACTAGCTTAGTGGGGCTAACCCAGAGAACAAAGGATAAAGAAAATCATTGTGACTCCATGATAAGATGTCTAATTCACAACTCTAGGGTCCAGTATTCAGTTTTGAGTTCTAGTCACTATATGTGTTGGGCTTTACATGTTGTTCACAGCTACATATGGATATATTCCAATTTCTTCCAAGCTAACAAAAACATGCTGGTTGATGGAATACTCTAAATTGTTCACATACAAGTTGCATTTACTCTTACCCTTCTGGTCAAAGACATGGATGAAAAGTGTTATTAACAAACAAATAAATGAAATAAATATAACTATGTTACACTGCACATTAACAAAAGAGAATCCAGTGGGTGTGGCATACCTAAATTCTAGTGATTCAGTCCCATGCTATAAACTATGTAGCAATCTGAAGGGGCTAAACAGTTAAGGAAGAAGAATGGCTAGGTGACAAGGATAGGAAGTGATGACATACTGTTGACTGAGCCAGAGATAGAGGTGTTCTAGTGGGGATTAGCACTGGGTCTACAACTCTTCGTGATAGTTATCATACATACCTTGGTTGGCACTGAGGATGCAGTTAGCATTTTTGAATGTATACTAAGGTATGGGATCAAAGGATGATGGGGTAGGATACAGAAAGTTAAAGAGACCCTAGCAGAATGGACTGAAAATGCTGGTTAATGTTCAGTGTAGGGAAGTGCAAGGTACCACATATAGTACTCAGCAATCCCAGTGTGGAATACTAGCTAACACCTGGTGACAAAGAGCAGAAAAAAAGAACTTTAGGGTTATAGTTATAACAAATACAGACATTATCTGCTAGATACAAACAGAAAAACAAATCAGTGGTATAACATGCTTAACTACCTCACTTCATCTCAACTTCAAACACATATCCAACTGATTTACACCTAGCTTCCTCTCACTACCATGTATACTACTCACTCAGCCTCCTCTCTTACTCCTCTGTCTTCCCCTTCCATCCCATTAGCCTTTCTATTTTGTTCCACCTTCATGTGGAACTTCTGCTTTATATCTGCTTGAGTTTAGTGCAATGTTTGTATAAAAGATTTAGGTATATGAGTTTATAACATTATCCGTCTGAGCTTAGTACTAGCTGTATATACAGCCTACCTTTATTCCTAGCCTCTAGCTAGATACTGGTATATCTGTTCATTGCTATGTTTCATATTGTATGTATAGCTAATGTTTGCTGCAGTATGTATTACTTGCTATTGTATGTATATTCAATTGTTCTTCATGTACTCTGCTGTTCATTTATTGTTCTATGGAGCTTTTTTCCCTGGGGCTCCACTGAAAAAGGATCTGTTTCCAGTTAGAATATCCCAGTAAATAAATAAATAAATAAATAAAATTAGATGTTAGAATGCATTTTGAGAGGAGACTCTAAAAATATTTTTTCTCCCTCTGTTTAGGTCTCCTGTCAGACCATAGGCAGAATGTACAGTTTGGAGGAAATGTTATAGCAGGAGAGAGAGATCATCTAAGGGGAAAACAATAATGATATTAAAAGGGTTAAAAATAAAACATCCGAATACAGACTGATTAGTATCAACTCAATTCAGGAGTACATGAGGGAGAGAATGGACATTGCATTGGCTATAATGTCATATAAAGACACTGAAGACATATCTCTGAAGGTAAGAGGCAAGGGTGGATGAAAGGACACAGCTACCAGGTCAAATGCACAAACTTAATTTTTGACACCAGAAAACACTTTTTTCCCCAGAAAGAGTGGAAGACAGAGGAACAGGTTATGAGAAGGACTTGTGGACTGTAAGGCTTTGGATGAGTGGAAGATTAAGGGGAGGAGACAAGGAATGGATAACTACAAGGCACGTGTGCATAAAAAGTACAGTAAAGCTGGGATTCATGGAGATGTGCTGCACACATAGCATCACTGGACTACAGTGAAAAGTACACATAGATATCCAAATGGCTAAGCAGCACATCTGACCTGATCTTTGGTATCAAAAGTAGAGCAATGCCTAAACCAACAACAGCATAGCTGATCAATAAGCAAGCTGTAGAACAAGGGAGTGGTCATGTACCAACTAGTGTGATCCTCATGAGACTAAAATGCAGCAGGTACTTTGTGTCTGCAGTTTCAGAACCAGGCTGTCAGCACGTGCCACATATTTTATATAATTTCCACCATCTTATAAACACCTTTCTGGTATTCAGTCAGCTATGTCTTTATTAAATCCATAAAAGGGAGTAAAGGGGGAGTATGAGCCAGTCAGAAATGGGGGAACACAGCAACAAATAGATAAAATGCAGATGGGGAGGTGACACACATTTATTGATGAGGACAAGAGAAAGTGGTGGAAACAGTGATAGTAAAATTGGATGAAGTAAGATAGGGAAAGATAGTCAGCATGGGACTATAAAAATATGACAGTACAGACAAAAGAGGAGGAATTGTGCACACTAGCAGAGGTAGACATGGGCTGGAGAGAGAAAACTGAGGGTGAACAAGTGGTGATACAGAGGAGTGGACAATGCAGTGTGTGAGTTGTGGAAAAATAGGATGGGGTACATCTGGATGGGGATAAGTTGGGGTAAGGGTAGCATGCTGGCTGCAAATTAGCCAAGAAAGATTTCAGTGGGGCTCACCAAATGACTGAAATGGGTCAGGATGACCCATGGCAGTGGCCACCCCTTCCTCTGGTGGCCCAATGTCAGGGGTTTATTAGTCAAGTAAATCAGCAATCTGCTCCAGGATGGCAAGGTAGTAGCTCTGCAGCAGGCCATTGCTCTTTCAGCTGTCTCTTCCACAATATACAACAGTGATGACTGGGATGTAATGGGTGATTGACCCAGACTGCCTTACTGGCAGGGGTTAGAAGCACCTCCCCACAGTTATGCAGTTTAGCCCTCTCAATCACAACAGCTATAGCATTGGCAAGAGTGGGCAGAGGATAACATACCTATAAAACTTTGGCATCATCATGACCTGGAGTAGGGAGATGCAATGACATCATGATCTACAGGACAAAGATGCAGTGAGAAGGATAACAAAAGATGTCCTACAAATGGTACAGTGCATATTTTAAATGCTGGTAGGTAATGGGTAAACTAACCTAGCTGTGCTCAAGGTGACTGTTGCCTTTTGTGGCATATAGCACAGGTGGCCTCTTTTGCCCCTCATATAAGGTAAAAGAGACATAACAGCCTTCTCAAAAATGGGTAGCAGAAATACAGACAACAAAGTAAAATTATAATAGAACAACCACCACAAACTGGTACTTTTGAAATGTAAAAAAATGCTCTGTTTGTAAATACATAGAGAATAAGTTTTCAGAGATTAATGATGACATTTTATCCTAAAATACAGAGGGAATAATATACATATATTGAAATGTTTATCTCAGTTATTTTATGTGGAGGAAAGTTTTAGGGCTTTAAAGTTCACTTACAGGAACATAACAAGGGACAGCAAAAATAAGAAGCTGAAAAGCCCTTTAGGTTTATATTTTAAACAATTCCATGATGCCGATCCAGATTGTTTGAAAGGTTGTATTTTAGAGAAAGTAAATGTCGAACTGGGGGGATATGTTGAAATAAAGGATAAGTTGTTATATAAAGAAACATTATTTATTTTAAAATACAAAACTTTGGAACCATTAGGATTAAATAAGGAATGTAATTGGAAATACTTGATTAATTAATTGTACCTGTTTTATTGCTTTTTGCTTTTTAATTGTGGAGTTATACAAGGGGTGAAATGTTTTGGTGTTCTACTCTTTGAAGGCATTTGAGCCAAGGTGCTTAGTCTGACAAATGAACATTTATTAGTTTGTAGAAGTTGCTTTATTTTATTTTTTGTATAGTTGTGTGCATAACAAAGTAAAATGACACTCCCACATGGAAGTGCAATATAACAGAATCCTGGAACAGTGTCCCCAGCCTCACAATGAAATCACAGATCCATATTTAAATGCAACACAGCTGAAGGTTAGAAAGGAGCTCACAGCTTCACAAATAGCCCAGTCTCACATGTAAGTGCAAAACAATAAAAGTTTGAAAAATTGCCCAAAGCCTCACAGTGAAATCATAGTCTCATGAGTACATGCAATATTGCAGGAGTTTAACATGATGCCCACAGCCTGAAAACTAAACAGCTATGGATATATGTGTTACCTCACTACTCCAATTTTTCCATTTTCTACATTGGGTCAGGATGTCATGCCAGCTTTCACCATCCTTTGCAGTTCAATGCAACCCTCCTAACTTCTTCAACAGTTATGCTTGACTGTGCATATCATCTCTCACACAATCAAAAAATGCATTTTTCCTGTCCCTCTCAAATCTTCTTCACCAGATTGTTTTCTGCTTTCTAACACATGTAATCTGGTCTCCTTGTCTTTCTCTGCAACTGGAGCTACTTTGGCTTCTGCTCTGATGCCCTCATTTCTTCATCTACCTCACAGTGTGCATCCTACCACCCATCTCCAGCACTTCACCTTCATCACCTCTAGCTTTTGTAACTGCACTATCTTCACTGCTCAGGTTTGTTTACCATGCAATAGTACTGGTCGCATCAATGCTACACCTTGCATTTTCAGCATTTAATTCATACCTTTGTCAAACACTACCCCTTGCACTCCATGCCATTTGGCTGCAGCACCTCTGATTCCAGCCTCGACCTTCTCAAACAGATTTCCCTTCTCCTCAAACACCCGAACCAGACACTAGAAGCTGATAGCCTATTTTACTGCAGTCACCTATATCTACATTTACAACATCTTCTGATTCCCCTATTTGCTACTATGACATCTGTCTTAACTCTACTCAGAATTATTTATGTACCTTCTGTGATGCTCACCACTGCTACCAATATGTGATGGCCACCACTGCCACCAATATGTAATGTCCCCAAGCTGGGCCAGTAGTCAAGGAGCCTGAATCCTCACCACTGACACTGGAGAGGGATGTGTACTTGGAATACAAATGATACACTCAGTATTTCCAGATTCAGACCTCCCTGCATCAAGTACACTTTCCCTTAAGAGCACACAGGGAACACAATCAGCCAGGGGTATGGATGTCTCTATATTTGTCTCCCTCCAAGTCCCCAATAAGACTTCCCACTGGTACAGCTGGAGGGTTAGGTCCTCAGCCTAATGACCAAGCCAAATCCTTCAGCACCCTCTCTGTGAACCCAGTGCTTCATGTCCCTGCCCCAAGTAGCTGACACACACACTCTAAGATTTAATTTTCAAATGTAAACACACACCTGGGAAAGGCTGGCATATATTACTTGCTCCACTAACTTTGCTTAGATGATAAGGTAGATTCATTGCTACCAGTCAGTTACTATAAGGCTCTTAAAAGGGTATCAAATTATGCTGAGTGAAGTCAGTATTAATACAAATGACAGCAGCTGACCAAGAGAGCTAGGCCATCTGGAGTCGGCTACACAGTGTCACCAAATAAATATAAGTACTGTCAAAGGTTAAATACTTTCTACAAGGACCGGCCACATTAGAAGTTTTAAATATATTTAGTAATAAAGAATAAAAAACATGAACATATTGAATATATATTTTCAGTAAACCACAGAGTTCAAATCACAGAAAATATTGGAATTAACATAAATGGACAGCCTCATACAAATAAAGAAAAGCAGTCTCTAAACTAAGCTTCGCTATATTCCTGACTGAAGCTAAGGGAATTTACTGTTCCCTAATAACTTACTTGGGCAAGGCAAGATTAAATATGTGAGCAGTCTTTCTAATCAGGCCCCAAAACAGAATACTCAGTGCTCTGAGAGTTCTCTTTGTAATATCTAAAAATAATTTCCAAGAGGGCTGGCAGAATGACCTCATCTGGTCACATGACTCCATGTTCTCACAGGATTCCCCTTTGAAACTGAGATAGAACTTTAGCATAGACAACTGCAATACACATCTAAATGTTTATGGCAGTGGCTGGGATTTCCCCTCTTTTTACTGAGCTAATGAACAAAGGCTTTTCCAGACATAGCATCTCCAGTCCTATTCAGCACTGTGGGATACCATTTTAATAGTTTACCAGCTCATTTACATTTCCCTTATTTTTCTTAGAGCGAATTAGCTGGTTAACCATTGTTGTCCCAGTATCCTTTATTAAAACAGATACATTTAATGCAGTTACAATAATACATGTGCATTTCCTTTCAACAGGGTACACTGGTGATACATTTTAACACAAGCAAACCTCACAAATGTATTTTAAGTACAAGCATCTTTACAAATCAGTTTGATATACAAATGACACACAGTTTTAATACATTTGTAACACAAGCATACTGTGTAAATCAGTTTGATATTCAAAAGACATATTCTTTACAAAACTTCAGCTGGCTATGCTAGCACTTGTCTATATCATCACACCTTCTATTTTGCATTCTATTCTCCTGTCATTTGCTGGAGTTATTGTTCAGAGTCTGCTTTTAATGACAGGTCATTTGCATTCAACATCTTTGGATCTAGCCCTTCTGACCTGTTTACTACTGTTGTCCATCTCCAGTATGAGCAACGGTGGGCTCAGAGCTAAAGCCTGATGCTTCCCCAACCCCACTGGGATCAACTCTGTAAGTCTGAACAATGTACTTATGTTATTGGTTCCTTGTGCATAGACTGAATTAATTCTACCAATGTTTTTCAGATTTCAAAGTATTGATTGATTGTCCTTATCAAAATTCTTGGGACCTTGTCATATGGTTTCTCCAAGTATTGGAATAAACTTCTGGACTATTTCCATATCTCTAGCCTCTTCTCTACTATGATTTACATTTCAAACATCAAGTCAGGTCAATCCTAATATGAATCCAGTCATCAGTCAATCACCCTCTCCAGCACTTTTGTGCAGTGTGACAGAAGTGTGATAGCAGTATACTGCCCACAGTTGTGAAAGTCCTCTTTGTTCTTGTACACTGGCACTAGAAAGCTTATTCTACAATCATGTTGGATATGCCTTTCTCTCCGCACTGCTGTGAGTACCCTCTGTAGACATTTCTTCCCTACCTCTTCCAATATCTTAAACATTTCTGCCGTGACCTCATCTAAGCCTGCTGTTTTCCATTACTTCATTTTCCTTAGTGCTGTTCTTGCTTCTTCTAGGGTATCACTTCTTCCTCTTTCATTGTAGTCTGTGTCTGAGACAGTGCAACCTATGTGGTGGTTTCTACATTCAGAAGCTGCTGGAAGTACTCCTCCCATCTGCCTTTGATGTTCTGTGGACTGATAAGCAGGTTTGTGCTGCCCCCACCCCCCATGGTGTCTGATAACTGTCTTCTTTATCTTTCTGTTTGTCTTGCAACCTGATAGAGTGTCTGAGTCATTTACAGAAACTGGCAAAGTGCTTCTGATGCCTTGTCCTTTGCTACTGTGACTATGTTCTTAGCCTCTTTGCAGGTCAACCAGTATTCATTCTTAATTTGATTCTGCCTTTTCTATCTCCAACTTTTTCTATCATCCATCTTTCTTTTGATAACTTCCCAGATTTCTGCATTCCACCACTAACCTTCCTTATGTATCTTATTCCTGTACCTAGTTTGACAACATATGTTTTCTACAGTCATCACACATACTGTTTGAGATACTCTTCTTCTTCTTCAACTTCTCCAGTTTCCTCTTCTTCCTGAGGTGCTAGAGACCTGTTGCTAGAGATCTGAATATTTTGTTAAACTTTTGAACTTTTACTCTAGTATACCTTTAGGTCTTCATCCTAGACACAGTTAACCTTAGAATCTTCTCTGGCCACTGCTTGTAGATGATTATGGCCACCAGTGTTTTTGCTGTGAGCCAACTTTTTCAGTGGGACTGACTTTGCCTTCCCTGATTCTACCCCAAAATTCTTTCCTTATTGGGAAAAAGTCTGCCTGAGTTGTATGTTGGCCACTCTTGTATATAATGTTTGACCATCTCTTACTGAACCATCAGGCCATTTTCCAAACAGAAACCTAGAATGGACACTCCTTCTTTACTCCCATTGCACCACCCATGTCAAAAGAAGCAGTGCTCATAATCTGTTGTGTGTGTCACTAAACAAGCATTCAGATTCTCCATCATTAACACTAACTCATGTTGTCCTACTTTGAGTAGAAGGTCTTGCAACTGCTGCCCGAATGCACCCTTTTCCTCTCTAATGCAGTTGTGCTATGGGGCATGGCTGAGATTGCAGCACTGAAATAACATAATGTCATGCAATAGGTGCAACAAAAATCCAGTCCACCACCTCCAGTAACTCACCTGTTACATCCTGGCATCTTTTAGCGGCAACAGCCTTTTCTATATGTCCTCCTCTGAGGTTCAACAAAAGCACCATTTAGAATTGCAGTTTGAAAAACAGTAGCAGTACTGAACTTTTACTATGCCAATTTTTTTTCCTGCATAACCTCTGATTCTCATGTCAAGGGATCTTTAAGGTGGCAGCAACACAGGCATCATGCTGTCAGCTATATTGCTCACAAAATCTGGGGGTGCCAGTATCTTCTGTTAGTAGTTCAGCCAGGTCATATTAGGCACACACCTTCCTTAATGCACCCATACAGGGTACCATGAGCTGCTCCCTGAAATGGTCGTGTATCAGAATGAGAGTGATTTTGCTTTCCACATTAAATCAGGTAGGGTCTCTCCATGAAGTAGTAACACAAGTAGACAGGCATTCCTAAGAATATCTGTGAAAATGATTGTACTGTCAAGAAGAACAAAGCAGTAGCCTATGATTCATGCTTAAAACAAGATTACTGAATTGTGAGCAGTGCAGCCTAGCATTGCTCCAAAGCACAATACATGTACATGCACAAGCATGCCATAGAAGCTATCAGGCGTGCTATACAGGCATCATGTGATGGAACCAATCTGAAGTCCATGTCACCTATGTGCTTCACCAAAACCATTTTTTGGATGGGACATTAAACAAAGGCCCCATCAGCCTGAGTTGGAGGTAGCTCAGGTTGATGCTGAATACCCCATAGCACTTATCAAAAAGAATGGGGAATTCCTAGGTTTCTTGGCCAAATTCTGCCCTAGTCAGTAGAATTTCAGCTCAGGTCTCCCTCCTGAAAACAGATAATTGACCTAGTGACGCTAACCCTGTCAACAAAGTGTAAATGAATGAATGAATAAATAAATAAATAAATAAAATGTAACAATTCACAGACATGTGGAACCTACCTGTATTTAATTACATACTGTGCAAAGTGCTACATATTACCATTATAAATGCCAAACCTCACACTGAAAGAAGACAGCAATATCAACAATATAGCAGTTTGGAGCAGGTTTCTGGCAATAGAGAAATGGCTTTTGAAGAAGATACAGTTCTGATAAGGTGCCCAGTGCTGTGTAGTACTTGCCAAGATGAATCTTGCATTTTTTTGTGCATGTGAGCCCTTGCCTTGGAATAGATACCAGGTGCATATAGTAATTTGTACTTTGGCTACCTGCAACTGCTATCTGCATATATTGCCCATATGTAATATGCATAGGTGTATTTTTGCTCAGTAACAGTGAAAAGGTAGCCAACTATATATATATTAGGACTGGCTATCCCTATACTATTACATATGTTTTAAACAGATATGATGTGTGCATATACTGTGAGGCACCTGTACTAGGCATCTTCATATGTGGCCTTGGCATCATAGCTCAGTAGCACCACTGCCATCTGTGATCCCCTAAGTGTCCTCAATTCAAGTTTTCTGTGAAGCCTGTCTTTCATCTATATATTGCTGTCACCTAACACTGACCTAGAGTATAAATCGAATACCCTTTCATCCATAGTATAGCATATGTGTAACACCTACTGTGTTCCTACCTCAGTCTTAATCTCTTGTTGTGTATTCCTTTGGCAACCCACTGTTTGCATTTGGTATCCTACTGCCCCAAGAAGTCACTTGCCTACAGCTATGTCTTTCATTTTCATAGGTGTCATTATATCCACAAGAGGCAGAACAGTTGAGGTTGACATCATCAGACATAATAAGAATGATATCCTGCTACAGGCAGTCTATGCCCA
Source organism: Protopterus annectens (assembly GCF_019279795.1). Taxonomy (NCBI): domain Eukaryota; kingdom Metazoa; phylum Chordata; order Ceratodontiformes; family Protopteridae; genus Protopterus; species Protopterus annectens. Next base: position 637,166,818 of record NC_056734.1, on the reverse strand, counting down.
TGGACAGTGCATACGTCTCTGCTGGGGAAACAGTGCTTTCCAGCCTCTATGGGGACTCAGATGTAAGATATTGATCCAAGAAATCAGTGCTGTTGGTGAGCAGACTCACATAACAAAGCAGTGTTGGAGGTGTGTCACTGACATGATCCGGTGTGTCTGATGGAGGTGCGCAGCATAGTGGCAGAGAGGGCAGCCACTATAAGGGGGTGCCTCCCACTACAAGTCTAAATAGTTCCTAGTACCTCTGAATTTAGATGATAAATGCACATATATCATATCTAGAGGAGTGGACACAGTTTCTTGGAGTGGCCAGCCATCTTGTTTCCTATCACTATTTCAGGTTTGCAGGCAAACAGGAATTTCAGTGGAAGCAACTCTCTGATCTACATCTGCATTACACAGGACCTCACATATAGTATGGGTATTCAGAGTCACTCTGCACTACTTTGTCATGTCAATTCAAAGATTGAGCCACTGTTACCATGACACATACACAGGATGAATCAGGACAACAGACTGATATCAACACCTATGAATGGTCTGATGAAAATGATAACTCAAAGATCAAGTCACAGTCAGATGACAAACAGACATTGTCCCTCTCCTTCCTGAATGGTCTTCCACCCATTGTTTACAGTGAAGATATAGTCTCACCAACAGCTGAGCTAGTGTAGCATGACAGTATACCATTCCCATTGGGAGCCGGGTTGCCATGACTGTGTGTACCAACAGTAGTTCCCTTGTAGCTGCAGCATAAGAGGTGTACACTATATCCAATATGTATACTCCCAACTATGACAACCTAACAGGGGTTCCCAGTGCTGTCACAGGTCCCAGCTGAGCTCTCATACTTAGGTAGCACTAGGCCTCAGCCAGTAGATGTGCAGGGCAGTCATCAGAGCAGTCTGCTGTTATGCATGCTGACATGGAGAATGTTGGTGTGGTTCATGTGATTTTTTAAGATGTCACAGCATTGCCAATGGCTTGTTGAGGCCATGGTGTATATCAATGATACCATGCTAAGTATCATTAAGATTATGGTGACATCCTTCACTACCCTATTCACAGTGGACAGAGAATACCAAGTGCCCACATTACTGTCCTGTGGTTGAGAGTGGGTAGGTACATCAGATGGTCATATTCAGAGACTATTGCTCTTATGATTCTACAACCCACATCATGGACAGTATTTACTGGTAGCCTGCAGAGGCAAGGCACATTGCCAGCAGACACTGTACAAGTCCCATTCCTTTATAGTGCAGGATTACTGTCATGGTTGGTCTCTACTTCTCCCACATCAAGCCAGCACAGTGGCACCAGAACACAGTCACATAGTGGCTTCCACTCACTGTCAAAGGAAAACATTGTCAATAACATTGAATACCCAACATTGATAAACCCCAACAATTCCAGTGACATGCACCCCCCAAGTTGTGATGAGAGGCACATGTCTCTGTATCCCTTGGCACATGTACTAATGATGATGATGACTGTGAATCACATTGCCCTCCATTCTGTCTGGTGTATGTGGAGATCTCTGCTGCAGAGCATAACATGACTATGCACTTTCCAGAAATTAACTAACACTGCATGCTTCATGTTTGTTCTGTGTGACACAACACTGTCAAGGTCCATAGAACAGGACTAGACACAACTGCTTCACATACTCTACCATATACTTTGCCTGCTGCTGCATGGGTTAGTGGTGCAACTGCTTTTTGCTGTCTCTTAGCCTCTTTGTCATTGCTGGAGGAGGATGATGTGGTGATTGTGATAAGGCCTCCTGTATTGGTTGTAGAGTTTTGCAGTATGCCTTTCTGCCCTCCATGCTTCCTAGTAATCATCTTATATTGCATGCAGTGTACTATGAACATTTTGCAGACTGTAACAGGGGTGTATTGCACTCCCCCCAAGATGTCTCAAGGCAGTGGAACCGAGACTTCGGCAGACTGAACTCATGCACTACAATGTTTCTAGTTTGTGTATGGGTGACATTATACCAAAGATCAACCATGCTGTCTAAATTCCACATGGGCATCATCAACTAACACTTCAGTGGCTGTCCAGCAACACCTGAAACACAGTACAAACATATTTGGGGGAGGGGAGCATATACACTCTGTCTTTGTCTATGTCAGAGTGCCGCAATATCTGTCCATGTGCACTCTCTCTTTGTCCATGTGAGATTACCACAGTATCTGCACCTGTATCTGCCTTAGTTCTTGCAAGATTACCACAGTATCTGCTCTTATCAACTAGGTGGCCTGGTGGAATATTGCTATGCAGGAACTTGCGATATAGGTGACTTGTATGCAGAATGTGTTGAATCATAGTCAGTGCCATGCACCTGTACAATCACACTAATTATCAGCTCATGTGCATTGTACATTACCTGGCAGCTGATAAAATAGCAGACCTTTTTATTGACATAACACAGACCAATGACACCAAGTGGGCCCTTTATTGTCACATGTTTACAAGTATTCCACTCAGAACTTCAAGAAAGGGGACAATGTCACAGAAACCATGCATGATGGTGATGCCTCTCTCCTTTGGGGTGTTGAATGCAAAGGATAAGTCCCGATAAAGTCACTTTAACTAGCAGATCTAAGAGACTGTCTCTCTGATGCCCTCGCTGTGGGAGGAATAAAAACACCTTGTTGAAGTTTCAAGTAATTTATTCAGTTAGGTAGGTAGATGGACTAGTTAAGTAGGTAGCTGGGGAGTGTTTTTGTTCTAGTTCATTAGAACAAGAACACTCATCTAGCTATCTACTTACCTGAATAAACTACTTGAAGCTTCAACAAGTCATCCGTATTCCTCCCAGAGGAAGGGCATCAGAGAGAGTCTTCTAGATATGCTAGCTAAAGTGATTTTATCTGAACTAATCATTTATCCTGTATTTCTTGTTAGTCCTTTCACCCTCTGAGTCACTAGTGGGATACAGACCTGACTCAAGCTTTCTGGATTACTTCTGTTTCCTTTAGTGTGTTAGGAAAATAGATCTGTCCATCTACCTCTGGATCCAGTGAACTGAAAGATGTGTGATTATTCTGCAGGCAGTTGCCTGTGGAATACCCAGTGTATCTCCTGATTATCCCTGGAAGTTCCCTATAGCTAGTATATTAAGTGCTGCACATACCTTAATGTTCACAGCTGTAGGAAGTCCATCCAGTCCTCTCAGTCCTGATTGTGGGTAATGCCTGTCTGCTAAAGCCTACATAATATATCTGCCCACATGAAAGTGGTCTCTCAGCTGTTGGTCAGTTAGTTGGCAGTTGGAGTTATGCTGTTGCACCAATTTTTTGTGCTGGGTAATACCAATTTCATCTAGTATGAGGGAGGTATTGACATTCATAAAGAATAAATGAGCGACTGCTCCTAGTATCTTTGCTTTTTGCAAATCCACAAATCCCTGCATGCCTTTTGCTCTTATTCTGATGTGCAAGCTGCTGTATGCCTTTAGCATTTCATACAGAGGTGTCGCTGGCTCATGTGGCACCCAATGCCACTCTTCAGTCATCAAGCCTTTCAACAATAGCTTGAGGGGCAAAGAAAAGACCCTTTGTTGATTTGATACTCCTTCCTTGTAGGAAGAGCGCCAGCTGTTAATGTCCCACACTCTCATGCAAAGAGAAAAGGGTCACTTCTATGATCTGGTGCACATGCCAGGTCCTAATGCCCTTAATACACTCACTGTCAACTATTCAACATGTTTAAATTCTGAGAAGAAAGAAAAAAGACCTGATAATTATGTCCCCTAGCACATTGCACCCTGGGCACCTGTCCCTTCACCCCACCCTAGCTCTGCTTCTGATTCCATGCCTATGAATCACAACCTGTTTTGAGAGGTATCCATTTACATTGCAATATGCACAAGTTAAACTGCACACCTTTATTTTTGTGTCAGTATATAATCATTTGCATAGATATGCTCCTGTGTTGTTTTTCTGTCTGCTCAGTACAGCTAACTGACACTATGAATTGTAAAATGAAGGTCTTGGCCACTTCCCACGGAAGAGTGTACTAAGTACTAGTTAAGGTGACTATGAATACCAGCACAGGTAGACACATTTGTCGTTTTCTTGTAATGTAATATAATACAATGTAAAATAATTGTGAATTTCTGATTTAAGCACTTGGGCTCCAAACTATTTCTCTTACATAATAAAGGATTGTGGTCTATGCTGTTGTGGCAAGAGAGGTAGCTTGCACCCTCCTGACTTGGGAATTGATGGTTAAAGGCTTATTGTGTCTGTTATTCTGCAAGTGTCTTAGTTCGGTTTAAGCATTTGGACTCTAAACTAGTTATTTTGCATTAGGAAGGTTCGTTGTCTACACTCTTGCAGGAGAGGGTAGCCTCCACCCTTCTGAGCTGGGAATTGCTGGTGAAGGCTTAATAAACCTGTTATTCTAAATGTCTTTATTCTGGTTTAAGCACTTGAGCTCCAATTCAGTTATTCAATATTAGGAAGGTTTGTAGACTATACTGCTGTGGCAGGAGAGAATAGCATATGGCATTCTGAGCAGGGAATTGCTGGTTGAAGGTTTATTGTGTCTGTTATTCTAAAAGTGTGTTAGTTATTTTATTCTGGGTAGACATCAATCACTTGTAGTGTAAGTTTCCATTAAAACACCCATGCTGTCTAGGCAGATTTTTTTAACAATTAGAGCATCTAGTTTGCACATAGCTGAATGTTGCTCATCAAATTTCTTGTCTTATTGACCTATTCAATATTTAAAATTCTCTCACTCCTCTGTAGGAGATCAGTAGCCATGGTTATGCACTTTCTGTCTCTCTCTGTAGCTAATCTGGTTGAGATGGGTTTTCTGAGGCATTGTGGCAATTGCCTTGTGTACACTGACAGCCCACATAGTCTTAATAAAACAGATAAAGTATGTGAGAAGGTGTAAATACACTTTAACTCTGGAGACAAAACTCTCTCATACAACTAAAACTAATCATATAGAGGTTGCCAATCATCATGGACATGATAAATGAGTACATATGTAATCTGAATATGCTGGACCAATCACACTTTGGCTTTGTTAAAGAAAGGTCATACCTATTAAATCTGGTGGACTTTTTTCAGAGGATCACCAAAGTATTGGATGAAGACAAGACTGTGCACACGTGTTACCTCGACCTGGCCAAGGCTTTTTATTCAATACCCCATTCAGGCATTATAGACAAGATCACTAATTTAGGTATAAACCCTTTTAAGACCCACTGGATAGTCAACTGGCTCACTGATAGGATCCAGGAGGTCAAAATAGGTGCTGCTACCTCCACCAAGAGGCCAGTCACTAGCTGAGTCCCCCAGGACTTGGTACTAGGCCCACTCCTTTATAGCATCTATTTCTCTGAAATGGAAGCAAATGCTGAATGTTTATGACTGAATAAGTTTGCAGATGATTGCAAGCTGTGTGTTATCATCGACTCCCATGCAGACACTAGCATTCTTCAAGATGGCCTATTTCTGACTAAACAAAAATCCATGGTTTTAAACTCAATGTTAAGAAATGCATAATTGTACCCTTTGGGAAGTCAACCATCCTGGCTAATTACCATGTTAATAATATGCCCCTAAGATTCTACCCAGTGGTCAGGGATCTGGGTACACACACACACAGTAGCCTTACCTTCCACAATCATGTGGTCACAGTGGTGAGGAAATCCTTTTTATTTTGCACAACTTATAATTAAGGGCATGGCATTTAGGTCAAAAGAGGTCATTATCCCATTGTACTCCACCCTTATAAGACCAAGCATAGAGTACTATGCTCCTTTTTGTATGTTCCTGGCCAAGCATACGCAGCAACTATAGTGACCTCAGTGGTTCCTTACAAAAAGAATACAAGGCATAACAAACTTGCCTTATGCAGAGTGCCTTAAAGCCCTTTCTCTGTATTTAGTCTCCTATAGTTTGCTGAGGGGTGATCTATGCCTGGCTTACAAGGCATCCGCAAACCCCACACTTATGAAATTCCTGCATATTTGTAACAGAAATATAAGATCTAGGGACCTGAATTTTTTTTTGTGATTTAAACAGACTAACCTCCCATGCTGAGTTCATCTATTACCCAGTTTAAGTGCAACCTAGACCACTCATTGGATGGGGAATAGGAAATTTACACCGGGCCTGGCACCTACGGCCCTTATGGACAGATGTAACTTATAAATGTCTGGCCCCCAATTTTCTGTTGGGATACAGGATAACATTATTCTTTCAGGAAAACTTGGGTAGGATTAGAAATGCCCCCTTGGTCATTAGCCTAGTAGCAATCTATGAATCTTATGCCCCCTTGGTCATTAGCCTAGTAGCAATCTATGAATCTTTGACTCAATGTATATGACAGGCTCAGAAGTTTAAATAATGAGCCTGGGCAGACAGAGTAACCATTAAGGTTCTCTTCAGCTGTCAGACACTCTCTCTTCATCTCCAGAAGCTCTAAGCAGTATTATGCAGTCATTCTTGTATATATTTTTAAGACCTACTACATCTGAAAACACTTGATCACATGATCGTCTTCCAGACACTGTAAATTTAGCTAAGATAGGAATGCAGATGCAGAGTTTCTGCCTAATCATCCTACCTGTTAAACAGAGAAAGTCAACCAGTTAAATAAGTAAATCAATTTCATATGCAAAGTTTTTTCTGCCATAACTATACTGCCCACCTACCTCTCTGTACATAAAATGCTCTTGAAATCATTCTAATTCAGTATAATTTTAAGTGTTTACTGCCTTGAATGAGTCATTTTAAGGTTAGTAGTTAAGCCATTCTGGTGACAATCATTTTTTACTGCATGTGGCAGGCATGTCAAATGTTGAGGCAAGGAGAGATGCGTAGGCAGGACTTGGAAGTAGAGATCTGGTATTGCTTTGATTTCGAATCTGTTGTATATATTAAGATTTCAAAATAATGTCAGTAAACATGAAACAGTAATTCAGTATCTTAAAACAGTGCTGATGCATTATACTAATATTAAGGAGGATACTTTGTGAAGCTTTCTGCAGTATTATTTCACATTTTCGCTTTATATTCAGTACATTTTTAATTTAATGCTGGTCTTTATGTGCATCATACCAACATTAAAACAAGGCATTGATTTGTTGGTAATAGCAAACAGTTAGCCATGCATGCCCTTACCTACAGGACCTTTCAGATTACATAACAGTTTACCCTTACATATAGTCTTGCTTTTTGTACTGCAGCTTTCTGCAGTGCTGTATATTTTATTATGGGTGAGATTCAGGCACAAGTGCTGTGCACCAGCATAGTGCTAAGTGGTTGGGAGCTGGCAGCATAATATGTCCCAAAGTTAATCAGAAGTGTATTAGGCTCAGCATAATGCTGATGTATTAAGCAAATGACTGCATAGTAAATCAGAAGAGTTACATTACAGAAAATCATGATGTTAAATTGCCATAGTGAAGGAGTATCATGATGGAGAGGTGTGTGACCAACATGGCTGATGTCACCACTAAGGACAGGCTAGTGGAGTACACTTCATGTGCATTCATGCTTACAATGAAGTACTATGTAGCTGTCGCTTCAGATAGATGGTCTATTAATTGAATGGGGAAGAAAGGGGTAGATAGAAAAACCAGGAAAAAGGAATATGACAAGAAGAGGAAAACATACAAGTTTAATCATAATAAAGTATGACAGGTAAGAGGGAGGATGGTCAATCTTTTTTTTTATATGACAAAAAGTCACATTTTCAATATATGAAGAGGAAAGGGCAGTGACAGAGATGGAGAAGAATGGTTGGGGAAATGCTAGAGGGAGAAAGAAAGACAGCAGGGGTAACCAGGCAAACATGGAATGTCGACACTAACAGAAGGGAGTTATACACACAAAAGGAGTGGGCAACAGAGGAGGGACACAGACTGATAGAGGATGGACAGCTGTAATGGGAATGACTGGACAAGGAACAAAGTGAAGAGAATGATACAGTGGCACAGAGACCTCCTGGATAGGAACAGGGTATTTACTATGATCAGGTGCCAGAACTGCCAATAGGGCACTACCCAGCCATCATTCACCACTGTGACTAATGCCATGCAAAGGCTGTGACTTTGGGACCAATGAAGTCCCAGTGGCTGGAATCTACTGTCTGTCTTGGCTAATTATGCCAGGAGGTATTCTACTGTGCTGAGAAAGGCATCCACCTGTTTGTGCAACTTGGTTGACACCAGCCTCCACAAATTATGTTAGCCAACAATGGGATACCCCTCCTTGCCTCTGCCCCTCTCCTAAAAAGTCGTTAATAAGACCACTAGCAAATCCCTCTGGGTCATCATTAGTAATGTGACTTCCATCCACATTCCAAATGGCATATCTGATGACCTACCAACAATGAATCAGATATAAAGGGAACTAGAGGAGCAAAAGAGCTAAAGGTGTGAAAGAGAGTGAGAAAGGAGACAGACAAAAAGGAAGAAGAACTTGGCCAGATGGAAGGTAGAAGGAACAGTCAGTGGGAGGAAGCAGACAGTAGAAGTGGTAGCAGAGGAAGTTGTCCCTATCTCTTTCCAGGGGCTACAAGGCATTGCAAGCAAGTTCATCAAAAACATTCCTAAAACATACAAACAGCAGGCTCTTCCAAAAGGCAGCCTGAGTCATCTCCACCCACCCATCTTATTTGGACAGAAGCTTTCTACCAACTCTGTCCTTGTGCTTTAAGAGGTTCTCTGGAAACATCCATAAAGCATACACACAGCAGGCTTATCCAAAAGACAGTCTGACTCAACTCCATCCACCCGCCCCATTATTAGGAAATAAACTTTCTACCACCTCTGCCCTTGTACTTTAAGTACGTGATGGACAGCCAGTCCTTTCTTAATATATATTTAGCCTGCACAAAGACTAGTCTGCAGAAAAGAGTTCAATGCTCTGCTTTGTAATCAACAGCCATACAGTGTGCAACCCTCTTTACAGACATCCTGTTGGTCAACTTTTATTCTTTGCTTCCTTACTGCCCTTACTTCTCAACTATCTGTTACTCTAATATTTCCTTCACTTTTCCTAGACATGCTACTCCCATTATTTGCCTCCTCCTATTTCTCTTCAGTGGCACTGCATGCCTTCAAGACACCCTTAGTCTCCTTCCATTAAGGTTACTACTTTGCTCCTGGCTTTCCCATTGGTCTCAACCTCTTAAAAGGCCAGTGTGGAATACAAATCCTAGCAATGTGTGACCGTCAAAATGTGGAACAACTAAGTTTTGCACTGCACGTAAATGTTGCATTGTCACAGAGCCTGGTTGAATATTTGTAAAATAAGACATGCTTGTGATTCAAATCCAAGACTTTTATTTAATAATCTGCAAAACCATAACCACACCATAAGCAAATATGAAACAGCACTTATGTACAGAATCAAAACTAAAATTACATGCTCATTAATATCACTTGGTTCATTTACTACATTTTCTAAACAGATCTGTTACATATCACACAATCACTTCCACGTATACACCAAGCACATGAACAGCATCCTATCATACTTTAAATGCAACAAATTCACATTTATTGCATGTTGCTGTGGATTTCTTATCAGTACCTCAAACATGTTTTGGTAACTTAAGATGATAGCAGTCCAGTTCATATCAACCATATAACATTTTTGCTTGCCTTTTCATTAAGGTACCTGACAAGGATCACCAAAAATTTGTTATCTCCCATGTTTGTAATTTGGACAATACACACACAGCATGGCGATTTCTGGCAATTGGCAGCAGCCTAATTCTGGTAATGAGGCGCTCAGCTTGATCCTCTCAGGACTTCTTCGTAAATCTCAAGATGTATTCTCCTACTGCAAATGATAAGTTGTGTTTAGCAAGGAGTATCACAAAACTAACCTCTGTGTCACAACCTTTGTACTTGCTAAACTCCAAAGAAGGTCCAAAGAAGTCTGTTAATATCCTTCAAGCTGCATGCTTGCAATGCTATCTGTGCTTCTCACTGTTGGCATGTCACAATAGATCATGTCATCCACCATGATGGATTGTGAAATCGGTGCCACAAGTTTTGCAGAAAGAATATTTTACCCTACACCTACTCATAGCAAGTCAGTCAAAGGCACTTGGCCAACTTAACTGAAAAATTGTGTCTCCTCCTCTTCTTTGCCAGGCTCTCTGTATCTATATCCCTGTCCTCATCTAGGGTTGCCACCTTTTAACAAGGCCAAAGTGGGACATGGGGGTGTGGCCAATAGGATAGGGTGTGTGGTCAATATGACACTGGCCACACCCCCACCACAACATCACCAGAGGTGTTAAAGGAGATGCAGTATTACAGTTATGGATACAACATTGTGACATTACAGCATACTGAAAACTCAAACCATTTAAATGAGGTGAACTATTATTGCAAAAACACACATTACTCAGTTGTAACAGACAATAAACTTTAAAGGAATAAAAAACACACTACTCATTAAACAGACACTTTTTTATTAAAAAAGTTAAAAAAATTCATAAACCAACCATGACTATTCAGAAAGAAAACTTAAAAAAAAATCTACATACCACATACAAGCCAAGGATAAAATTAAGACTTATTATCAATTAAAGCTAAAGCAAAGAAAAAACACAAAACTACATACTGTACCCTAGTACTACATACTGCACACTAGAAAACTAACACTAAACAAAGAACACAAAATTACAAACTTCACCCTAGTACTTTATACTGCACACTAGTACACTAAATCACTTTTTTTTAAAAGTGTATTTTGAATTTGATTTTATGGCTTGAAGAAGGGCCCAATTTGAAATAATATTTGAGTAAAAGTCACAACATTTCATCCGGTAATTTACAGTCATCATTAGTTCAGCTTTTAACAAGTCCACACTACATCGGTTTCGCACATCTGTCCATTTACCTTCACCAAAGAAAAACCTCTTTCTGCAAGTGCCTTTGAGGTCGGCATAGATAAAACCCTAGCAATTACTGGATATAGTGTAGTCAGTTCAGGCCCTTCTTTGAAAAGCTTCAGCCACTTCTCTCCTGGGGTCAAGCTTGTGTTACATAACTGTTCCAGAAAAGGCCTAATTGCCAAGTAGTCCCTAAAAAGATAATCTTCATCTACATCCTGCAGACACAGGGCAGTGGTCACATTAAGTAAGTCACTGAAAGAAAAGGGCTCATTTAGACATAAGTTAGATAGTGTAAACAAGTAGTTGCTTTCAGTATAATCAAACCACTGTTCCAGGTATTTCACTGCTGTCGACAAGGACACAATGAAGTCTCTTTTCAGTTTGTTAGCAGCAGTGCTATCTAATGTGTGCATAAGTCCCATAAGTTTCCCTCCAAAGAAAGCACCTTCAGCTCTTGCCTGCAGTTTTTGCTTCAGAGAGACCATTACACAAAAAGTTTCCATGGCAGTAAGTGCTGATTTTTCTAATATACTTATATGTTCATTAAAATCAACAAGAACAGCACAGAGAAAGTGCAAATAGTACTGGGGCAGCATAGGCAATTCATTCTCACCATGTTCATTGGCTGAAAAGTGCTGCCATATCTGCCGAGGGGGGGGGGGTCTCCTCTTCTCCCTGGGAGAGGAAATAGGACTGGAGCACTGGGAGATTTTTCACTACTCTTTCAATGGCTGAGAGTAGTGACAGCCACCTTGTTGGCACATATCTTAACAAACTCTCAAATTCCATGCCACAAAACACAAAGAAGTCTTTCAAGTCTCTGGTCCTTGTGGCAGAACCTGAGAAGTGGCTGAAAAGTTTCATTACAAATAATTCCACATCGTACGGTAGTTGTGCTGCAGCTTTTTTGGCTGCATTGTGAATGATGTGTATAACGCAGTTAGCCTTCTGGAGTGATGGGCAATTTTTTTAAATCTGGTATACACACCAGATTTTTTCCCATAGTTCACACTGGCATTATCAGCCCCATAAGCTGAAATGCTGTTCCTGGGCAAGGAGTGCCTTTCCATAATGTTGGAAATTTGCTGTGAAATAGCCTGTGCAGATTCATCAGGGTCTTCATAGAAGTCCAAAAGGCCATTCACCACCCCTTCTTCTTTAGAAAAATACTTCACAACAAGTGGAAATAATTTTATGTTGCCCTTGTTGGAAGCATCTGATGAAATTGCAAATGAAGTGCCTGGTTTTTGAAGGTCATGCAGGAGGCATTCCAATCAGTGCGGTCCCAAAACATTTTTAACTATGGCTTTAGCCTTGGTTCATCCACAAGATAGTTTCTTTGCAGTGTCCAAGTCACTGTACAACTGGCTGGCCAACTTTACTGCACAGTCCAAGCTGTTATAGGAAATATTGTGCTTAACAGCATGGAACACCTCAGAGGCTTCTGCTGCAATGATCCTAAGTTCTGGTCCCTCAAGGTTTGCGTTCCTTGCCCACTTTGTCATCAAGTGAGTGGATTTAGCCTGAAGAATAGCCGTCTTATGTTGTACAGTTGCCTCATGTCATGCAACATCGTTTCTTCCACCGTGGGTCACTAGAAATTCTCTCTTGCAGTACCTAAAGAACGCTTTGACATCACTGCATCTCTCAATCCAGTCGAATTCTGTTTTCCAAACATCCTGCCACATGCACATTCTCTTGCTGCTGGTTGACTGTGATAAAGCTGCTGCTCTCTTCATGCTTGAATCTGTACTTACCTGATATGCAACATATTTACCAAAACTGTGTTAGTAGGGTGCAGTAACATACTGCTGCACAGCACAAATGAACTGACTCAAAAACATTGGCATGCAAAAGAACTGGCTTGAAAAACATTGGCACGCAAAAGAACTGACTCAAAAAACATTGGCACGCAAAAGAACTGGCTCGAAAAACATTGGCACTTGAAAGAACTGGCTTGAAAAACATTGTCACTTGAAATAACTGGCTTGAAAAACATTGGCACTTGAAAGAACTGGCTTGAAAAACATTGGCACTTGAAAGAACTGGCTTGAAAAACATTGGCATGTGAAAAAAATGGCTTAACAGTGGCACAAAAAAATGGCTTGAAAAACAGTGACCCTTGAAAAAACTGGCTTGTAAAACATTGGCACTCAAAAGAACTGGTTCAAAAAACATTGGCATGCAAAACAACCGAGGAATGGAGCAGAAAAGAGTTATTACAAATAGTTTGAAAAAGGTCAAATAGTAAATGAGGTAATGTAGGGGGCATTTTGGCCATTGAAAACTAACATTAACACAGCTTGTAGAAAATGAAATGCATTATTTTTACCACCGAACATGCCCACCTCACCCCACCCCTCAAGAAAAAAGAAGTTAACTACATTCACTGAACCAAAAAAACACTAAAATGAATGAGAATGCAGTGGATACCATAGACCTGATTTAGCTTTTGACCACAGCAGTTAAAAGAAATGTATGGTATTAATTTACACAGCGTAACAATCTATTAATGAACATGCCCAACAGCAGCAATGGTCATAATCAGATTATAATGAAAACAGTACATTGTAAGTTTATTGAAGACACCACTAAAACACAAAATACAAACTTTGCTACTTATAAAAGCAAAATACCCTGTAACAATGACATGGTTTAGCACAATCTCAAATACACTGCATTAACTTCTGTGCATGCATCTGCAAAAAAAATAAATAAACAGGAAAAAAGTCTGTAAACATTTTAACTTTTAAAAATACTTTTTGCAAGAGAAGTAAAATAAACTACAATGTACAGCAGACTCCATGAGCTCCTTTTACATCAAAACATATCAATTAAGAGTAATTTACCCAGAACAGCGATGCAATAACAGGCCCAAGTAAAAGCAGCACACCCATATTCGCATTACAAGCAAAGCAGGACATTTTAACCTTATTAAAAATGCATAAAAATTAAATGCACACATTTACAAGTATAAATGAAAACAATCTTGAAACAGCTTCAGCTAGATGCCAACATGTACCTACTAGAATAATAAATGCACTACATTAACTGTTAACATTCCCCCTCAAAAGGTAGTCTTGTACCACATAAACATTGACTTGCAAGAACTAACAGGAAAAATTATCCAAACAGTATATCCTAACTTCCTGAAAACAGCATTAAATTGCACACATTTCCACACAAAAAAGTACAAACTATGCTCGAACATTTTCTATTTGCAAACAGAAAATATCTAGAAAAAGCTACGACAATAGAAATACATCACACTAAATTTATATTTCACTGCCCCCCACCAGAAATAAACAACTTCTATACACACAGTTCAGCCTTTTAAAAGTAATGCTTCCAAATCATAACCCCAAGAACAATAACAATTACATATACATACAGGTTTTATACCTTTAAAAACTACTACTCAAAAATCTCAAAATAACCACTGCACAGATTTAAATACTGCATACTGCACCCCCATCTACCTCTAAACATTAAAAAATTAAACCACAATATATTCCCATTTTAAACTACTACTGAAAAATCTCAAAATAACCACTGCATAGATTTAAATACTGCATACTACATCCCCATCTACCTCTAAACATTAAAAACTTAAATAAAGCACAATATTCCCATTTTAAATAACTAAAGCCACAAAATACTATGTTATGTACTTACCACTATCACAATTTTTGCTGGGCTAGCTTGCTTCCTTCCTGCTGGAATGACTAGTTGGATGACTGGCTCTGTCTGCTCAAGTGGCTGGGCTGGCTGGTAGGCTCCCTTGCTGGCTAGCAGGCTCCCTTGCAGGCTGGCTTCTTTGCTGGCTGGCTGGCTGGCTTCTTTGCTGGCTGGCTGGCTGGCTTCTTGGCTGGCTGGCTGGCTGGCTGGCTTCTTGGCTGGCTGAATTTTCAGATCTTTTTCCCTAATTCCCTTCACAGCTGTAGAGCACTAAAACAAACTTTTCTACAGCTGCGACCTTTATTGGGCTCTTCTAAGTAAATCCCTGCCCCCTCCAATCCCTTCAGCCAATTACTGTTTAAATTACACCAGCTGGACCTAGCAGGGAATCCCTCTAACTGCAGGTCCGGGTTGGTGACGTAGCCACATTGCCTTGGAAAAACCGGAAGTATGTTCGGCTTTTCCACAGCAACGGCAATTCGTGAGTGTGAAAAGGGGAAAACAGGACTTTTAAAGTCCCACTGTTGGTGAATGTGGGAAGCGGGATGAGAAAGCTCAACCTGTGAGTGTCCTGCTGACAACAGGATGGATGGCAACCATATCCTCATCATGATCTGGGCAGTCTGTACCTAGCAGGTTTGCAAAACATTGGTGTTACTAAATAAAGAACGAAATGGGGGTTGTAGTTCAGAAAGAAGAAGTGGCAGAACGGTCTCCTGAAAATCAAAAAAATGAAGCAATAGGCCCACAACCTGCCCACATCATTGGAAAATTGCTGTCTCTGTATTATCACCTCCTGCTTGTCTCTGCTTCTTTAGTTCACTATAAAGGCCTGCATGACCAGATTATGAGTACTTCTGCTTCCTGAATGTGTGTCACTTCCTTGCTTCCACGATGACACTTGCAATCCTCCAGTGCTCACTTGACCAACTAACCAGAGCTGCAGAAGGGAGTGATTTCCTCTACAAAGAAAACATTTGTAGGGTGCTGAAAACACCTTTGATATGACCTATACTTCACTCACTTGTCACTACTTCAGGTGTGTTCTAGGCCTCCCGTACACACTGGTCTGTACCTGGCAAAGGTGCCTAGTTTAGTGCCTAAAGATTAATACAAACTATGGCCCTCGTTACTTTTACAGAGAATGTGACATTAAAAGACATGACATGAGAATGTGGACATAAGTGTGAAAACACAAGAAACATTTACTTGTCAGGTTTGACATAGAACGATTGTAACCAATGAATGCAAGATCTCACATCTTTAAGCAAGGCAGACATACCATATCCCAACAAGGGACATTTGTAGAACAAGAAATCCTAATATCCTACTTTAAGATCTAAATATCATACTGCCTGCAAGAGAAAGATCCACTATAAAGAATATACATGTAGATAGCAGTGATATTAGCATGAATGTGCTTTGTTTCCAGTTTTGGAAACACTAATGCAAAATAATGTCACTGTGTAATACAGTGTAAAACATCACAAAATGACATTGCAACTCACACCTGAAAAGCCTAAAGCTCATATAATTTATCAGTAAATATAATAGGTTTCACATCAAAATGCATTAGCTAAGCGATACTCAGCATGAGGCATTACTAACTGCGTTGTAGCTATTGAACACATCTTAGAGCAACCTACATTTCATGGTCATTAAATTAGTAGTTATGACAATACTAATTCATTTAAAGTCTTAGTAACAAGTTAGCTTCAACTTACATTTTCTTCCCAAAAGTCATGAAGCTGCTCATGTCTACCCATATTGAAAAGCCCATAATTCATGTAGAATGTTAAGAATGACCCACTGTTCAGCCAGACTGATACTGCACTCCAATTGCTAACTGCACTATAATTCCCTTAAAAAGTTGCTGGAATATAAATATTAACCTGCATTTGCTGCACAATAAGCACGGCACTCAAATGGCATTATTGACCAATATACATCTTAAAAGAAACTACACCTAGCTCAAAGTGAAAACTGCAGTCCACAACATTCACACTCAAACTGCCACGGTAATAAAATGTCAGTAAATACAATCTGCAGAAACTATTGATTAGCCATTTTCTGCCGAGTATATTGCAGCTCAGCAGTATTCAACTGCAATTAAAATACACAACTGTTAAAGTAAAAAATATCTACTTTAGTGCCACCTTTCCAGCCCCTCCACATCTTCTCCCAACAATCAAGAATAAACCAGAACAGAATGAGGAAGAAATCCAGAATTAGTCAAGGGTGCAAAATATTGCTACTATTAACCTGAGGCATTGACAGTATGAGAATGTGAATTAGTAAACATTTTCGGAATTAGAAGATGTCTATAACTTTGACATTATCAAAGGACATGCATGACCTTTTTTTTCAAAAGGCATCAACGAACCTCTTGATGAATTAGTGAGAAGTCCAGAAATAATCAGTGACAATCATAGATGCTTAAAATATTACTAATAACTTGAGACATGGATGGAATAAGGGACTGTGAATTAATAAACATTTTCTGAAACAAGAGTATAATTCACCACATTTTCTCCAAAAATCACCAGTTTTAGGAGGGATTAAAAGGAACAGAGCTAATATTGGAGCCAAAAGCAGGGACTATTCAATAAACAAATGACAAACACAGACTTTTATTAGCCCTAGTCCTGCATGAACTACACAGTCTCACAGCTGTTAAGAAATCAGGGACAAATCCAGACATTGGCAGAATAAGAGAATGTCAATTAAATATTTTCTGAATAAAAGTTCTACTTTACCACTTTTTCTCCTAAAATCACCAGTCTTAGAAAGGAGTAAATGGGACAGAGCTAACATTGGAATCAAAAGTAGGGACTAGTCAATGCAAAAATAAATGAAAACACGAAGCAATAACCTAATACTGCAAGCCCTACTCCCATCTGAACAACACAGTGTACATATTTAGCTACTCACCTCTGTCCGATACAGGAAACAAAGCTACCCCAGCACAGTCCACAACAAAATTCATGAATCCGGAACAAATAATTCAAGGTTAGGAGCTTTTCTCCCCGGGCCTCAGCTGTAAATGGACATGTGTCCAGTCTGACTATCCCGGCTAACAAATGTAAAATAAAATAAAAACAATAAATAAAAAAAGGCCCTTGTGGTCGTTAGCCTAGTAAACACCTATGAACCTATAGAAAGAAGGGCATTTTGTGCAGCAAGCTATATAAATGACCTTGTCTGATCTACAGTTACATTTGAAGGGGTACTTAATCATAGCATAACCAGCAACCCTTACAGATTCATTATCAAATATAAAGGGACAGCGTGACCATCTGCCACATTTCAACATCTTAACATTTTTAGATGTATTAAAATCAATACATTTTTGTTCTTTGAAGTAATTTTTAATACGCCTATCTTTCTTAAAATGACAGTGGGTTGTGGTCCTAACTTAGCCATAGTCAGGCCACCCATCTCAAGAATTTTTTAATTGGCTACCCACACCTCTTGTACCAACCTACTATCCTGGTTGTATGTAAGAATGCAACCCTTGTTGAATTCAGTATCTCTAACTACACATGGTGTCATGACTACATTATTGGTCCCCAACAGTGGTCTATAGAACAAATCATTTCTTTTTTGGTTAGCCTCTTGAAAAATCTTTTCAAGAAATTTGAGGGAGTATCCTCTATTTGAAAGCATATGTTTCAAAATTAAACACTCTTCCATAAAACACTCTGCATCTGACACCATCTGTGCCAGCCATACCAATTGCCCTTTGACTAGGTCTCTCTTTTGGTGATGTGGGTGCCATCTTTCAAAATGTAGCAGTGAACTGGTGTAGGTTGATTTTCTGTACAGGGCTGATGTAAAACAACTGTTTACAAAATCAATTTTCTGTTGAACATCTAAGTAGTTCATGGCCTCAAAGGATTTGGTCATAGTGAATAATAAAAACTCATTAGTATGACTGATATAAGAAAATAACTCATCAACGTTGGTATGTGATTAATGCCAAAAAAAAACTATGATATCCTCTAGATATTGTACACAAACACTTCAAAAAAGAGCTGTGGACATGATTGTGTTTCCAGTATGCCAAAATGATATTCACAAAAATGAGGGCATAAGCAGCCCTCATTGTCACGCCTTATACCTGTTTGTGGATAGAACCCTCAAACCATATAAAATTAATACTTAACACAATTTCTATTAAACTAGGTAAACATTTAACCACATTTTCACCAAAATTAGTATACTTGGTTAAATGTGACATAAAGCACTATAAACCAGTATTGTGTGGTATAAAAGAAAAACCAATATTTTATGTCAATTGTGACTAAAATTAATCTATCATCTACTATACTCTTAGGGACATTTTTCAAGAAGCCTCACTGCCCAAAACATGTTTTAACTTATTATCGATAAACTTCACTATACTATGTGTTTTAGAGACATTTGCATCAACAATTGATTGCGGGGAGAGGTTAGACAATTCCTTGTGGATTTTAGGAATCCATATAAAAATTGATGGGATCTATGGAAAACATACCTATCCACCTGGAATCATGGAAAATCTGGACAAAGGCCCATGACAAATAGGTACAACTGACCAAAAATTGGTACATTGATTAACATAAAATTTGCAGACATAAGTATATAACTTCATCTACTCCAGTGGAATTGTGGGATACCAACTTTTAAATGCAAACTGAAAAACAGAAAAAAAATATGATCATGAAGCACAAAATAAACAGAATAGTGTTTTATTTATAATATGTGAATTTGAATCAACCTTTGAACTTGTACAAACTGCAGAACTAAAATACGATTTGTTTTTATGACAATAAAATTAACTGCTTCAGCCTTCTAGAGCCATAAAATAAATGAGCTGGATTTAAACAGATGAAATCAGCAGATAGGTAGATTTACTGACTGAGTGTTTTTTGGCAAATGCAATCAGTTCTTTCAAAGAAGAGAAGTGTAGCAATTAATTGAATTCAAACATAATTGTAATACCTTAGAATATACGGATTTAGCTAACACTAGGAATACATTCAATATAATTTCTATAAAGATCATCATTATAAAAATATTTTCTATGGAAAATATTTAAGCAATCTATTGCAGAACTATCCATACAAAATGTTACCATTGAAACACTTACATTAAGGCTCCTGTACTGACATTGCCTTTAGCTGTTTTTTTTAAATTATACTATTCTCACTTTGTCTAATTTTCTGAGATACATTTCTACAAGATTCATGGACAATTTTAGAAAATGTTTTTTCATTAGTGGTAAAAATTAAAGGGAGGTCTCAATAGTTTAGTTTCTATGTTGTCTCTAAATGAATACGAGGTAAGTTTAAATATAAACTTACTTTGCAAAGGTGCACAGCAACTCTCACATAAAAGTTTAAAAGTCAGACATTTCCACAAAAAATAACTGCAGTAGATGGTAACCATTTTGTTTTTTGAAATGTGTAGCAATGATATTCACCAGAAAGGGAGAAGATGATGAACCATAGGATTTTCTTTTTTTTTTGTGACTTGCAGTATGTGGGTTTTGTGGTAAAAGTAGGGCATTTAACAGTAGGCATTATTCTAATCTTAGAAAAATAATGTTATAGTTTGCTAGGAACTCCAAAAGTCATTCTCCATGGCCTACTAATCAGTGACATAGCCTGGGGCTGTCTTTCAGTTTGCCGCCCCTCCCCCTAACAAAATCATGGTCAAATGGGGGCCCCATACAAAGCCCCCCCGCAACAATTCCAGTGTCTCATTACTTGTCTATTTCTCCCCTTATACCATAAACACTATAATGTGAATACTGCTTTATGCTTTACTTATACAATGATTATTTGGATTTTATTAAAAACTTTTATTTTACATTTTATAGTACAAACACTAATCAGCATCACTTAAAGCAATACAGCCTCACAATGAAAACAGACTTAGCATTAAAACTTCTCAGCCCTTGAAACTCACATTCATTGAAACAGCATTGAAACCCACATTTAAAGAAAATGCATGTAGCCAGTGCCGGATAAAGATTACCTTTGGGCTGTGTTCAAATCATAGGCTCCTTGCACACAAAACATACATGTGTTCTTTGACACACCTTCTTGATTGTATTAAATTATATTCCTTGTATAATACAGCACACTTGTTAGAGTGTGGTTTAAATTTGTTTTGAAAAATTTTCCAGTAAGCAATGAAACAAAATGTATGCTACAATAATGAAAAAAATGCCCAATTCAGAACATTTTTATCATAAAAAGTCTACTCAAACTTCTGTCATTACAATCCAACAATATCAGTAAAATTGCATAATCTCTGCAGATAAAAGTCATCTAAATAATTCCACATTAAAGAGATCTGTAACTAATGAAGAGCTTGCTGCTAGCAAACAACTTTATATTTCATTATTTCATCTACAAATAAAGTGCTTGTTATCCTTGAAGAATACATTGCTTATGTTACATTAAAAAATGATAAGCTAGTAATATTGCAATAGGGAATGGATGGCAAACTGATAACAGGTTCATAGTTATTAGTTATCTTAGCCAAAGGAGGATGATTTCAGGACTGCAACATCCACCCCCTTTAAAAGTACAGCAAAGTACAGTCTCAGCAATCTATCTACATACTATGGGAGTAGAACCCACAGCCTTCTGCATTAAAAGCAAGTATGCTACCTGTTGTGTTACTGACAATGCAAACAGACTTGGCATAAGCAGCACTAAACTTCTCTTCCCTTGAAGAACTAGGCAGCACAAAAAATCCAGAAAAAAGACAAATGTATTGGGGGGGGGGGGGCAAAGGCCCAAAACCAGGGACACATTTTAAACATTGCTTGTATAATCTTAGAAAGTTGCTGAAATACAATGGTTTGTGTTACCATGCATTTCCTGAAAGATAGGAAGACAGAAACTTAAATAGCTATGAGTATTTAGTGAATTCAGATCTCACTAATTTGCAGGAAAACCAGAAAATGTAAGAGGAACAGACCAAATGTATGAGCCAACCATTCCAGACATTGTATAAAACTTTGGACAGTTGAGAGCTATGGACTTAACCCCTTGAATCACAAGTGGTGGTATGGTTAGATAATTTGGGCTCTTGTTTCTTGTACCTAAGGTACAGGGTTTGAATCTGAGTAACCTTACCCACACACACACACACACACACACACACACACACACACACACACACTTCAAGCAAAAATTCAATGCAAAACACACTGAACCACCAATAAATGCTGCATACATAATTGAAACAGAATACTTGTCTCATTTACAGTATATAAGAAAATCAATGCTGTAAATTGCACAGGTGGACAGAATGTCTGTGTGTGTGATTGATGTGACCAGACTGGAAAGAACGGTGCCATTCTTAAAGACGAAACAGCAGTCCCAAAAGTAAAAACAGCTTTTTTAATTAAGTAAACATAACAGTCCAAAGTGCCACTCAGGGAGGACTGCCCCCCAAGATATGCCACTGTAAAGACTAGTGTGAGGTTCTGAGCTACTTTAACTATTGATAATGAATTGTCTAGAAGTACAGTAGTCCCTTTTGTTTTTTTTGTTTTTGTTTTTTTCCTTACCTGGAGGAGCCGGGGGAAGAACTGGAAAAAGTAGCCAAGATAAATGTTTTCATTTCTTCTCTGCAATGTGCTGTGCACTGCCTGATTAAGAAGAGAAGACTTAAACCTGTGGACCGATCCAACTCTGCAACTCTCGACTGCTGCACTTAAATAACTTAAATTAAGTAGTAATGAGTGGCTCAGCACAGTTACTGTCATTAATTTAAAACAAGAAACAGCTGCCTGGTGCCTACTCTAGATGAGAGAGCCATCCTTGACAGTGCTCCATTCATTGACAATGATCTGCTGAATGCTGCAACCATGTTACCTTATGGAAAAAGGTAAACAGAGAGAGTACACATCCCTTTGAGCCCTCAGCCAAATTCTGACAGGCTGTCTCTCTGCCTCGCGAAGCTGACATCATTATGCACACCCTCCACATAATGACGTCAGGAACAAATTTGTCAAAAATAAATTAAAAAAAAACTGGGAATTTCAGAAATTAAAGGGGCAACTCTGGAATTTGTGGCACCCCAATATTTTGCCCTCAAAACTAGTATTTACCAAGGAATTCAGTACGGTTGAGAGATATGATAGAAAATCATTTTTAATATAGTTATATTCATCAATAGTCAGAAGTTCATCAAGTAATAAATCATATAAGGCCCTGTCATCTTTACATATTCAATGGATTCCTACTTCTTTCTTCATATTGATCAGTGAATAATATGGCCTCTGTTTTACTGATATAATCTCTTTGATTCATCACGACGACCCCCCCGTCATGTTTCATACATCTGATTGTGTGATTATTGCTAATATCATTAAGTAAGTCCCATTCCCAGTTAGAGAAGTTGTTACACTCCTTCTGTATGTTACTCCTGAAAAGTTTCCTCAGATCACACACATATTTTTTCATATAAGAAAATAGCTGGATCAAGGGTGGAGTAAAAAAATGGGTTTTTTGAAAACACCAACAGTGACTTGATTTATGACCTCATCATTAAACAAAATGCTGAAATTCAATTTTCTAGTAAACATTTTATGGTCCACTATAGCTTCAGCCATATTACCAAATCTGGAAGAACAAAAGTGAGACCTCTTTCAAAGAGCAAGACATGGTTATGCATTAAAGTCACTGAACTAAAGTTGTACATTTTAAAATCAATTTGCCAATTAAAAATAATATCAGATCCATTAGTTTTTAGTAATTTCTCACTTTCCCTTACCTTGCTTGAGAAGGTTGAATGTACCTGGAGACTGGAGTAAGGTTCCTGCTGGTGATACTCATGAACACCCCATTGATAGCCCCTTCTCTGTCTGATTCTATAACCTATTGGACCTCCAAAAGGACAGAAAATCAAAAGAGCTTCAGGACCACAACATTTTGTGTATGTTCAACTTCATGTAAGGACTCACTATTGTTAAAAGAAGTTTTAAACAATCTGGGAGCCACAGGGCAAGCTTTGTAGTTTTTGTAATCAAGTTTGTCATGGGTAAGCTTTTTCTCTTTTCTAAATCTTATCTCATTTAATATTCTCTCCAATCTATAGAAAATAGTGTCATAGTCCATCTTGTGTAATTCAAAAGCTAAGTCCTTGGATACATTATCGTCCAACATAGTTATTTTGGATTCCGTGTTTCATGTTCAACTGATTATGTTGCATAAGAAGCTCCATCAACTCAAAGCCCTGTTTATCAAATAAATGCAGTAAATCATGATGCAAACTGGATCCCTCTACCAACCCAGAGGGAAACTCCCATGATCTATGTCCTTTGGGAACAATGCCCAACTTAACACATTCATGGACATAGGAATTCTCAGCTTGTAGTTTACGATACTGGGTAAGTTTATTTTCAAGATTCTCAAGCTGCTGTGCCACAGTAACACCTGCTGATTTAGTAGCCCTGACATCATCCATTTGGTTCCCCAGACTTTTTACTACCACAATCTGGCCTACTGTTCTTTGTACTTCAAGATACTTCCTATCCTTATTGTCAACCACACAATTTCCAAACTTTTCTCCCATAAAAATAAAGCTTTGCAACAAATTGCATTACATGCCAATCATAAATAAGCTGTTTTCATTTCCTTGTCCTGAAGTGTAACACTATATGGCATTTTTATTCTACTGTGTGCTATTCCATATCAGGTGTAAAAGATATTTATCAACTTGTGACTAACTTATATTAACTTATAATGTATTTATGCATATTGTCTGAATGTATTCTCCATTGTTTTATTGTTTACTAATTTTATTGTGGAGCTTTTCTCCCCAGGCCTCTTCTGAAAAGGGACAATTTGTCTACCCAGTTGGACCATTCCAGTAAACAAATATAATAAACAGGTAGTTACACTACAGACAGGAAAAAGCAAGTAACATAACCTAATAGTGGTAAGAGGGTGCTTGTGAGAGAGGACTTGTTTACTAGAAGCTTTGTGTGGTGAAGTCATTGAAAAGAGGAGTTGCCAATATCTTGCCATCCTGGTGGATGGGGGGATATTTAACAATGGCAAGCTACACCTTTGCCCCCTTTGAGCAAAAAGTGTTGGAACAGAGGCAGAGTGGCACCTTAAAATGACTGTGCCTTTAAACCCAAGTGGAAAGATATCTATGGACCTGTATTATGCTGTTTATTCGCATTTGTTTCCAGGGTCTCACCAATTGCTCATGGCTGAAAAGGTCTTTTAACCAGTGCATCTGCTCAATTAAAAAGAACCAGATATATAAATAAAATTACTACCTGGGGTAGTGTTCACTGCGCAACAGTGTATTTATAATATTCTCTTGAATGCGCTAGTAACTTACGCTGATACTAGCTAGAGAATAAAAGACGCCAGCAGCCCTAACCTGTTTATGTACCTCTTCTTTCTTTTTTTCACTGTCCTTTTCATGTTCCTCTCAACCTTTCCTTGTCCTCATGGGACCTTTTCACTGGTCTCTCATGAATCTCAGTCATTGCTTGTGATTTTTTTCCCAGTTTCTTATTACCTGTACTCTCCCTCTGCAACAGTCATACTGCTGAAATATGTCCCTTGCTCTGCTCTAGCATTACTCTAAAGAACTCCCGTACCTAAAGCTGAGCCAACTGGGCAAATATTTCTCCTACTTCATTTCTTGTCTTGTAAGACAGCTTTTTCCTCACTGTTTACTTTTCTCTGGCTTTCTCCTGTAGCATCTACCTTTTTCTTCCCTCTCACTAGCCAGTCATACTATTCTTTCTGATTGTTTTATGATTTATTTTTTTGTGTGCAAAACTCAGACCTGGGTGCTAGCCCAGCTCTGTTCCACCCTTGCTATGATTGGGCTTCACTTTGCTCCCCTACCCTACCCCCATTCCCACCTACCCCAATACAATTACCTTTATACCATCCACTTCCATCCCTTCCTTTCCCAGACATCCAATAATTAAGTTGCTGTTAAACCCTCTGTTTCATCACTTCCTCACTTCAACTACTTTCACAACCACTCCTCCTATTCCCTCCCCCTCACACAAAAATGGAACACCATATAACCACCACCTCACTCCTCCTAATACTCTCCACCCTAACAACTTACCACACCTACTTCCCTCATCCATTACTCATCTCTCCAATCTCTTTCACCAACAATAACAACAACATTTCTTCCTTTTATAATATCTACTCTGCCCATTTCAATCTCCCCATCTCATGCTATCATAAACTGGGTAGATTGCAAATACATCCTCCTACTTATAAACCCAAACTAAAGCTGCACAAATTGCATCTGGCCTTTTGTATATCTTCTCATTTCACTAACAACTTACTTTCCTCTGGGGACATCCACCCCAGCCCTGGTCCCTCTGCCTCTCCACACAACCGTCCATCTCCTTAACCACTCCCCCCTAACCAGCCCAACATCTCCCCCCTTGTCTACTCTAACAAACTCTACCTCCACTAATCACTTATCCATATATTCTCTAAACATCCAAAGCCTATCCAACAAAATTACTGACTTCCATGCATGGGTAGCCCACACTACCCCTCACATTATTTCATTATCTGAAACATGGCTCAAACCACATATATCAAATAAAGAACTACTCCCAGTAGGCTATCACATCTATCGCACAGATAGGTCAGGTTACCAAAAAAAGGAGGTGGTGTGGCCATCCTATACAAAAACATACTCAACCTCTCTCCACTACTCATATCCTTACCTGATTTATATCCTGCAGAACTCATAGTACTAAGCTGCTACCTTGGCCCCATAAAAAAATAGTTATTGCTTCTATCTATATCCCTCCTGGGAACAACTTAGCAATCCTGGAGATGACCCTATCCTAGTTTTCCCACAACATACCATATGAAAACCCTCATCTTGGGTGATGTCAATTTAGACTAGTCCAAACTGAAAACAGACTCTCCCCAACTTAGTATTAATCTGCATGGTTTTCAACAGCTTATATCATCTCCAATTCATTAACACAAAAACCCACAGTCAAGCTCTATAAGTGACTGGATACTCAGCAATTCCCCTCAGCTATACCTCAACCCTACAACACACCCTGACCAACTTAGTGACCACCTACCCATCTCTGTCCTTCGTGTCCCCTCCCAACTTCCCAAATCCCACATCTATAGAGACTGATGCAAACTCTCTAATTTCAATCTTGTCCAATTTAAATCTATTTTATCTTCCATAGACTGGTCCATCCTCAAACATATCCCTCTAAATGATGCCATAAATAGATTTAAAAATATTTTTCTAGACACCCTAAACTCACTGGCCCCCTCTAGAAAGATCAGACTAAAATCCAAGTACTCTCCCTGGCTCTCCAAAGAAACAAAGTTGCTTATGCTAGAAAGAGACAAAGCTTGGAAAGCTTGGATAAAAACTAAAGACTTACCCCTACTTCATAATTATAGACATCTGAGAAATCTTGTCAAAAAGCATACCGACAATGACAAAAAGTCTTTCTATAACACTGCCCAACTTAGTAACAAATCCAACCCTCAAAAGTTCTGGGCCTCCATTAACAATATTCTTTCCCCTGGCTCCCCTGCAAACCCCTCCCCTTACCCTAACTCATCTCCTTTTGAAACAGCTACTCTACTCAATAAGCACTTCATTGATCTATTCAAACACTCATGCCACCCACCTGCAATTCTACTCCTCTGCAAAACCCTCCCAAACCATCCAACAACCCACCTTTTTCTTTGCACCGTTTCTACTTCCTACATCCAAACACTTTGCCTAAAACTCAAATGCTGCTCTCCCTCCACAGATAACCTACCTCCTTCTTTCCTTAATCTTGCTGCTGATTCTGTTGCCTTCCCAGTATCCATACTTTTTAACAGATCTATACAGAAAGCTACTGTTCCTATATCATGGAAATCATTTAAGACTATTCTATTGCATAAAGGTGGAAACTCAACTGACCCCTTTAACTACAGACCTATAGCCATCTTATCACTGCTCTTTAAGATTCTTGAAAAATGCATCCACTCTCAACAACTCAACTACCTCCTTGAACACAACCTTCTCACTCCCACCCAACATGGCTTTCGTCCTAAACACAGCACAACTACTGCCCTCCTATCCTTCACTCATAAAATTGCTGAAGGACATCTTGTCTCTTCCTTGATTTATCTAAAGCTTTTGATACAGTCTCCCACTCTCTCCTAATATCCAAACTTGCTAACCTCAATATGAGTTCCTCTTCACTTGCCTGGTTCTCTAGTTACTTATCCTGCAGGCAACAATCAGTAAAATGGCTCTCCTCTTCCTCTCCTTTCCTACCTTTCCCAACAGGTGTTCCACAAGGCTCCATCCTAAGGTCCCTTCTATTTAATATTTTCACCAAAGATCTTCATATAGCTTGCAATACATCTTCCCTCATCCAATATGCAGACGATTCTACGCTGATTACTACCTCTAATAACATTTCTGTACTTCATGATCTCACACAACAGGTCTTCCTAGCTACAGAACACTGGTTATCTATGAATCTCCTCATCCATAACCCTAAAAAATACCAAACTCTTACTATTGATACCTCAATCTCTCGCACACCACAAACCCTCCTTTGCCATTTCATCCTCAAGTAACATTACTATTCATCCAGAATCCCACACTAAACTCCTAGGGGTCATCATTGATGATGAACTCAAATTTAACTTGCACATTCTACAGTGTATAAAAAGACAAACCAAAAGCTTGGTTTATTATGTCACCATAAGACATTCTTAACTACTAATTCCAAAGTCACCCATGCTCAAGCTCTCCTTCTCTTCTCCCTTCTCTATGCTGCCCCTGTGCTCACCCATATTCAAACTACTACCTTAAACATATTCCAGCAAACTTATCATAAGATAGCTTGCTTTATCACTAACTCTCCCTATAATACTCATCACTGCCTACCCCTAAACTCTCTCAAATGGCTTGAATTCCCACATTTATTGTTGCTAGCCCAACTGCAAATGCTGCATTTTATAGTCTACAAACCTCTAGCATGTCCTGCTCTCTCTTCCTTCATCACCATGTACTCTCCACCCCATATCCACAGGACTTCAAATCAGCAATCAGCCACTATTACAAATATACTATCCCAAAAAAGCAGTGGGTAAACTCCTTTACAAGTACTCTGTGGCCCAAGCTTGGAACAAACTTCCTAGAGATATTTGTAGCATTGTACACCCATCTCACTTCAAGGAGAAACTTAAACTTCATTTACTTAACTCCAAAACTTGCCACTGTCAAGCCCAAGCTTAACTCCTCCTCCTTCATCTATTTCCTTCTATAAAGGTTTTCTTCCACCTTAGTATATGATTACTTGCACAATGTTGTCTAACCACGTCTGTTGATTGCTTTTTTTTGTTGTACATATGTATATACTTAGCTACTCTATATAATTAGAATTACTGTATTCTCTTGACTTAAGTATTTTCTTCTCTGTAATATCTCCATATGTTTGCTATTACTTATGGTATTGTAAAACTGTTTTTGCATTTATTTTTAAGCTGCATATTTTTAAATTGTATCTTTTTTCTCTGAGCTTTTCTCCTCAGGTCTCTGCTGAAAATGGGCCACAAACCCAGCTGGACTAACCCGGTTAACAAATGCCAATAACTAAATAAATAAATAAACAAAAGATATGGGATATCAGAAGGTAGAGATTAATACGAGTCAAAGAGCAGAAAGAAGAAGAAAACAGCAGACTAGTCAAGGAGAAGTCTGTCTTTCGGCTTTTCCCAGTTAGGGGTCACCACAGCGGAACTCCGGTCTGCTAATGATTGGCAGTAGATTTTTATGTGCTGGCACTCCAGGCCTAACACACAACCTTCAATGAAGGAACACCCATTCACGCATGTCAACACACAGAAGACGCTCTAACTGAGAATCGAACGTGCAACGTCTAACTGTGAGGCGACAATGCTACCGCAGCACCACCACTGCAGTATCAAGGAGAAGTATAAAATTTTAAATGATGTTACCAAAGTAACAGGGAATGACAAAATCATAGATAAAATTAACAAGGATGAGTTTGGCAATCTAGAAAAATGGGAAACAGTACCATGGGAATAAGTGATATGACTAACACTCAGGAAGGAGATGTTGGTAGAAAGGAAGACAGCTATCTGGAAGGGAGTTAGCTGACAGATGAAAAGTGTAGAAAGGCCAATGCAACAGGAGTGCATCTGTAGAACAGAAGTGATGAATAAGAGACTAATAATGAGTGTAATGTGGAAAAATGCCAGGAGAGCCAAGAGTACAGGGACATGTGAAATGATATGAAAAGGAGGAACAGGGGTATTCTTTGACAAAAGCCAGGGGGAGAACTGAATCAGATTAACACTCTGGAATGTCAAAACTCAAAAGAGGAGGATAACTTAGTTGAAAGCAATGATAGTGAGTGGGTAAAAATGATGTGTGTCACAAAAGGAAATATTGTCAGCCTAGCTATCTGGAATTCTGTAAATAAATGTATGTCATTTGTGAATATTAATAAGATTTACATAGAAATGTAACAAAAGGAGATACTGCCAGCTCAACTATCTGGAAGTTTGTAAATGGTTATGTGTTATTTGAGAATAGCAACATGATTCATATGCCTGTGTTACAAATGTATTAGAACTGTACGTCATACTGTATAGACGTGTACTGAAGAGATATTTTATACAGTATTGCAATTGTTTAGATGTATGTATTTTAATAGGAGATTAACTTGCAAAACTTAAGAATAGTTGTGATGGAAGTACTTTATTGCTGGGCCATAAACAAGAGATTGTATCTGCCAGTATCAGTCAACAGGTGACAGGATGTCTACATTAGAGGACTCTGTGCTGTTTTGTGAGTGTTTTATTGTTTCGTGTCTTCCAGCAGTTGCAAACATCTGAAGGATATGTATTTTCAAAGAGAGATGCTGAATGCTAGCAGTTTCTAGCAATGGTTTTTGAGCCTGGGAACTGAAGTCAGGTGACAAAAGTGATGTCATGCTGCAAGTATGCAAGCGGTAATATTTGATATTAACTTAAGAACTCTCTCAGAGAGAGATTGTGCATTTTTGGATTTGTCCTTGATCTGACAATAACATCAGCTAGAAGATCCATTCACCACATATGCCTTGCTGTAAGTAAATTAACTAGGGTACAGCAGGTTTTTTAGATTCAGTAAGGAATATAGTAAAGATTAGTTTAGATGTTTAATGTATTTATTTGAGACTGTCCTGCAATGTTGTTTTAAATATTTCCTGTGATTTTGAACTCTAAAGTTACTGTGATGATTTACTGAGTACTTTATTGTTCTTTTATTATTTATTATTAAATATATTTAAACCTATCTTTGTGCCGGATATTTGTGAAACATATTTCAGCTCTGAGAGTACGTGCATATTTATTTGGTACCATTGTGCAGGCCACTCCTAATAGCCTTGATCTTGGTCAGACTACCATTTGGATTAATAGTAACATTGCAAACTAGGATTGAGCACCCTTTGTTAAGGGCCTTAAAGTAGCTGATAAGGGTTTCTGGTGGCAGTGATAAGCACCTTATAGTCTGGGCAGAAGGGGTTATAGCTAGTAAACCTGTGCCAGCCCTTCCCTGGTGTGTGTGTGTGTGTGTGTGTGTGTGTGTGTGTGTGTGTGTGTGTGTGTGTGTGTGTGTGTGTGTGTGTGTAAAACAAATATCCAAGAGTGTGTGTGCCAGCTACTTAGGCAGGGACATGAAGCACTGGTTAGACAGAGAGTATTGGAGGACTTATCTTAGAACCCTGGCTTAGAACTCAGCTCTATAGCTGCACCAGTGGGGAGTCTTATTGGGGATCTGGAGAAAGAGGATGAAACCAGCACCAGACTGACTGTGGTCTCTGTGTGCTCTTAAGGAAAATTGCACTTTACTGTGTGTGCAGTTGTCATCCTTCTGTTGTGTACATTTCCCACTGTTGCCAGGAGTGAGGATTGAGGATCCTGGATTACTGGTCCAGTCTGCGGCATCAAAATGTGGTTGGAATAAGAGAAGTAGAAGCATATGGTTTCTTCCAGAAAAAGTCAAAGAGAACTAAATGAGGAAAATGTCACTGTTCTTTCAATGCAAAATAGATAAGAAGTTGCGCTAAAGCTATGCTATACAAAGATAGAGTAGAAAAAAGATACACTCTGCTTGCTTTTTCAATTAAGTATAATGCTGAAAAGGAAATGTAAAAAATAGTATATAACTGTGTAGTTGCTGCTGTGGAAATGTAATGCACTTTTAAACTGGCATTTAAGTCTGCCTCACGAGTATACAAATGTGCAGTGCAACTCTAATACTTCCTGGGACTTCCTTCACTAGATCACATGATATGAGACATCCTGCACTAGATCAAATGATAATAATGGCTTATTTGAGAAGTAGTTTGTTGGGTCACCCCACACCCCAGATGTATGTAACTGTGGAAATAGAAAGGCCATATTCTAAAATCAAAAGTCATTGGAAATCCTGCTACTTAGGGATTTAGAAATACAGGAACTGAGTTTATTCATAAAGTAACAAGTAGTACAGACACATCAGGACTTATTGCTTTGCTTATTGAAGGAGATCTTCAGAGGGATAGCTCAAGTAATATTAACTATTAGAACCCTAAAAGTTCACTCTGGTCTAAAAAGATAGAAACAGCAAGAACAAAGCATATCTTCAGCCATAAGCAAATAACTTATGGTTTAGATTTTAGATTTTTTTCATTTTTGTCTTTTTTGAATGTTTATCTTTAATTTCTTTGCAAGACTTATTGCTTCTCTATATACTTTAGAAGAAAATAGAAAATAATTTTATTCTTTAACTCTGAATTCTTGTTTGCGATGCTTTATTTACTATCTCAAGGTTTATGCATTCTACCTATATATGAAACTATGTGATTACACACACACACACACACACACACACACACATATATATATATATATATATATATATATATATATATATATATATATATATTTTTTTTTTTTTTTTGGGTTGTTTCATATATATATATATATATATATATATATTGATGGGTTGCCAACTGGCTCACTGACAGAACCCACACTGTAAAAGTTGCAGATTCCAAATCTGACCTTAAAGCAGTGACAAGTGGTGTACCACAGGGTTCCGTCCTGGGACCTCTCCTGTTTGGTATCTACTTCACTGAAGTACAGGCTAACACAGAAGGCCTCTGTCTAATGAAGTTCACAGATGACTGCAAAGTAGGAGCCATAGTCAAGTCCCCAAATGATGTGGACATCCTACAAAAGGGCCTCGCTGAGACAGATGCCTGGTGTCAGAGCCATGGCCTCAAGCTCAGTGCCAAAAAGTGCAGTGTTATCCCCTTTGGTAAAAATTCTGTACCCATGAACTACCACATAGGCAGCAATCTACTTAACACCGAATGTGTGATAAGAGACCTTAGGACCCAGGTGGACAGTAGTCTCTCCTTTGATAGTCACATCACCACAGTAGTCAGGAAGTCCTTCTACGTGGCACACCTCATCATAAAAGGGTTCTCATTCAGGAAAAAAGAGGTCATTGTTTCCCTCTACTCGACACTCATTAGACCCATTATAGAGTACAACGCCCCTTTTGGAATGTACCTCACAAGACATCTGGAGCAGCTGGAAAGACCACAGAAGTACCTCACAAAGAGAATTACTGCCCTCAAACAAATGCCCTACACTAACCGCCTCAAAAAACTCCAGCTTTACTCTGTAGCATATCGCCTACTCCGAGGTGATCTCTGCCTAACATATAAAGCTATGTCAAACCCAGAGCTGTTGGACATGCTACACCAAAGAAATTCTAATTCCTCCAAGCTTCACGCTCTAGGGACCTAAACCTTGTCACCACAATAACCAGGACATGCTGGAGGGATAGATTCCTGCCCCAGAGACTTCCCATACTCTGGAACTGGCTACCCATCTATGTCAAGCAAAGTTCTTCATTAGCACTCTTCAAGAAAAATCTTGACGAGTGTTTGGGAAATAGGAAATATACCCCGGGGGGTGCAGGGGGGCTTGCTCCCTGTATAAATGTTTTACTTTTTGTTTTTTTTTTTTTGGATTCATTTCTAGATTTTAAGCTTCTGAAAACTTGATCATATGGTCTAGGTCTAGGCCATATGAAATTTGGGTTTTCGGCCATTTGAGATTCTGAAGTGAATGCGTGTGCACATATGTGTGCATGTGTGTGTGTGTGTGTGTGTGTGTGTGTGTGTGTGTGTGTGTGTGTGTGTGTGTGTGTGTGTGTGTGTGTGTGTGTGTGTGTGTGTGTGTGTGTGTGTGTGTGTGTGTGTGTGTGTGTGTGTGTGTGTGTGTGTGTGTGTGTGTGTGTGTGTGTGTGCGTGTGTATGTGTGTATGGGGATGTAAATAAATGTGTAAATGCTTGATACAACTTTTGGTTTTGTTTTTCATGTTATTGGCTTTATGTATTTCTTTTATGTTTATCCTTTGAGGTTTCATTTTGTAAGATATTCTTATTAAGAGATGGATTTCATTTATTGTGTTTCACGGAGATTTGATAGACTGGTCTTCATATCCTATATGTGGTTCTAGCTAGTGACAAGAAGGAATGGGTCAAGGTGATAGAGTGTGCTCTAGAAGGAAGGAATAGGGAAAGGGGCCAGTAGTACACTTAGGAGCAGAATTGAAGAGGCAGACAGACAGCAAGTAGATATGTCAAAGAATATGCAGACTAGAACAAATAAATCAAAAGGATGAGATGTAGAGATCAAAAGATCAGAAGCAAAGTAACATGCAGTTAAGCTGATTGAAATGGAGGAAGAAAACTGGTATATCGCACTGTCTGCTGACCACCAAAAACCAATTATGAGAGATTAAAAGCTAGGAGAAAATAGTAAGTAAGAAAGAAAGAAAGAAAGAAATGAAGGGGACTTCAGATGGTGATTAAGGATGTTCTTAACTGAAAAATTCAATCTGATAGAGGTGAATAGGAACATCTTGTTATCCATGATGGATAACAAAAACACATGGATTAAAGTATTTTTCTAGAAGGATATAAGAAAAGAATATTGTTTGAAAAGAGAAAAGGATGACTGCTTAATGTCACTGTTCTGAAAGAGGATATCAGTGGGATATGTGGCTCTGTGGTCTATTTGTTAATAACGACAATGCTAAAGTATAATGCATAGTGAAGCTAATGAATGAGCTGGGAGGGGACATAGAGAGCAGAGCCTGAGACTATAAAAGAAAAAAAGTGTTAACAAAGCAAGAACATTGTAAACAGAAATATTGGACGGTGCAAGAGAACAGAGGAGTACAGGAAATGGAGCATACCATGAAAAGGAAGTCTGGGAATGAGTACAAAAAGGCTTCAAAAGGGGATGTCAAGTGATACAAAAGAAAGCTGGTTTGGGTGAAAATTTCCATAAGGAAAAAAAGATACTGGGACTAGAAGTAGAAAGGAAATGATTATAGGGGCTGAAATATACAGGCTGAAATGGTCCAGCAAAATGTATTTAGAGTACAGGAGAATCATGAAAATATAACCTATAGATATTAAAACAGAGATGAAGGCCTTCAGATATGTACAGAAGGAAGGCTGGATGTGAGGGAAATCAGAACTAGACTGAAAGATAAAGAGAGAAAGAAAAATGTGAGTCTGAGGAACAGGTGACAAATCAATTAATTATAAGGGATTAACTATAAGGGAAGAGCAAAGGGTAGCTTAAGGAAAAAAATGCATTTCTGGTATCGATGAGAGGCAAAATGATGGAACCTTTACCAAAGTTAGTTATTTCAAGATTCATAGAGAAAGACAACCTGCTCAATGAACACTAGCATGGATTCCTGCAGAGAAGTCATGTCAAACTGACCTCATCCAGTTTTGTGACTTAGTCGCTAGGAAAGTGGACAGAGGAAAAACCTGTGTGGGCAATGAGTCAGAATATCTTTAAAATCTTTCTAACAATGATAATAGTATTAGAAGTGGTCATCAGGATTTGTGGATAAGTTCAGAAGTGATTTTATAACAGGTTATAGTAGGA